>NC_141009.1:3296458-3526511 GCF_052327205.1 Somniosus microcephalus | reverse complement strand
TAGCATGAAAGATGTTTTCATTTGCGCACTCTATATCCCCCCGACAGAATCCCCGTACTTCAAAGAGGACACCTTCTCCAACATAGAGAGGGAGATTATCCAATTCCAGGCCCAGGGAAATGTGTTGATATGTGGGGACCTCAACTCAAGAACGGGCGAAGAACCAGACTTCACCAATAATCATGGGAATAATTACATATTTGGGAATAACCACTTTGATCTCCCTTCCCATCCACACAGGCATAACTGCGACAAACAGACAAATGCTAACGGAAAACAGCTCCTGCAGCTCTGTCGAAGCCTGGGTCTGTACATTGTCAATGGTAGGTTATTGGGAGACTTCCTAGGAAGATCCACCTATTGCTCACCTCTTGGCTTCAGCACCGTAGACTATATGATTACAGATCTCGACCCATCCTCTTTCAGAACATTCACAGTCAAACAACACTGTCAGACCACAGTCAAATTACTGCATATCTTGAAAGGACAGAAACAACCAACACAGAAACACAACCCAGTAAACTGTACAACATTAAAAAATCTTACAGATGGGCCAAAAACAGCACGGAAAAATACCCGAAAGCAATTAGCAACCAAACAACTCAAGCTCTCTTGGACACCTTTCTGGAAAATACATACACACACAATAAAGAAGGCGTAAACTGGGCAGTGAATAACCTAAATAATATTTTTGATAATTTGGCATCAATGTCAAACTTGAAAGTTCGCAAGAACAAACCCAAAACAAAAAACTACGAAAAATGGTTTGACTCCGATTGCCAGAACATGAGGAAAAAACTCAGAAAAATATCAAACCAAAAACACAGACAACCAGAAAATGAGGAATTACGCCTTACTTATTGTCAGGCACTAACACAATACAAAAACACACTCAGAACCAAGAAAGAGCAGTATATTAAGAATACACTCATCTCCATTGAGGAATCCATTGATTCCAATTGTTTCTGGGACAACTGGAATACATTACACAAAAAACAACACGACGAATTGGCCATTCAAAACGGAGACACATGGGAAAACCATTTTGAAAAATTATACCAGAAAAACACACTAAGCCCAGAGCAATACCAAATATGCGAAAAACTGGCAAAGCTAGAATTTGCCATAAAAGATAACCAAAACCCGATAGACCCCATTGAAAAACTCAAGGACCTGCGACCAGGAAAAGCTTGCGGTGCAGACGGCATCCTAAGCGAGATGATTAAACACACGGACGATAAAATGAAATTGGCTATACTGAAACTCTTCAACTTGGTTCTGAGTGTCGGTTACTTCCCTGATATCTGGAACAAAGGACTCATAACGCCCATATACAAAAGTGGGGATAAAGTTGACCCAAATAACTATCGAGGCATCTGTGTAAACAGTAACCTGGGGAAGGTTTTCTGTAGTATCATAAACAGAAGACTTATAAACTTCCTTGAGGAGCACAATGTCTTGAGCAAAAGCCAAATTGGATTCCTGCCAAACTATAGAACATCAGATCATATCTTCACCCTACAGACCCTAATTGACAAACACGTTCATCAAAACAAAAGCAAAATCTACGCATGCTTTATAGATTTCCAGAAGGCTTTCGATTCCATCTGGCACAACGGTCTATTCCTGAAACTTATCGAAAGCGGGGTAGGGGGAAAAACATATGATGTAATTAAATCAATGATACAAACAACAAATGTGCAGTTAAAATTGGAGCCAAACAAACAAAATACTTCCCACAGGGGCGGGGGGGTGACGCAGGGCTCGCCAATCTCACCGACACTCTTTAATATTTACATAAATGAACTGGCAAAACTACTTGAACAATCTACAGCACCCGGCCTCACCCTATATGAATCCAAGGTTAAATTCCTCCTCTATGCAGACGACCTGGTTCTGCTGTCAACAACTAAGGAGGGTCTACAGCAGAACCTGGATCTGCTGGAGTCGTTCTGTCAGACCTGGGCCCTGACAATAAACCCCCAAAAAACCAAAGTCCTTGTGTTCCAGCAAAGATCCAGACATCAGGGACCCAAAATAAATCTCACACTGGGAACAACTAAAATCGAACAAACCACTAACTACACATACTTGGGCATAAAAATCAGCTCTACGGGAAATTTCAAACTGGCTGTGAATGAACTGAAAGAGAAAGCTAGAAGGGCTTTCTATGCCATTAAAAGATCAATCCAAATAGAAATCCCAATTAGCATTTGGCTCAAAATTTTCAAATCAAAATCATTAATTGAACCAATTGCACTCTATGGCAGTGAGGTGTGGGGACCGCTAACACAACAAGAATTTTCAAAATGGGACAAACACCCAATTGAGATCCTACATGCAGAATTCTGTAAAAGTATCCTCCAGACTCAAAGGAAAACCGTAAACAATGCATGCAGGGCAGAACTAGGCCAATATCCACTAATAATTACTATCCAAAAAAGAGCCACCAAATTTTGGAAACACCTAAAAATGAGCAACCCCCACTGCTATACCCTCAGTCAACTAGACCTGGGACTCAGTGAAGTAACTACTAACACTACTAACAATAACCAGCCCCAGGACAGTGACAGCGTAACACAAAGAATTCGACCCAACACAATCGTCACTAAGCAAAAGGAAAAATATCTGTCATATTGGGCAGAAACAACTCAATTGCTACTTGGCCCTAAATAGACAATACAACATGGCTGATTACCTGACCATGGTAAAGGATAGCAAACTGAGAAAAACCTTGACAATGTACAGACTTAGTGAACATAGCCTGGCGATCAAAAAAGGTAGACACAGGCAGATCCGGCTACCAAGAGAGGACAGGATATGCTCTCACTGCAGTCAGGGAGTGGTGGAGACAGAGATGCACTTCCTCACAGCTTGTAGAAAATATCAGGACATAAGGGAGAATTTCTACCCAAAATTCACAAAAATATGCCCGGAATTCAGAAATTTGAATGACGACCAAAAACTCCCATACCTACTAGGGGAAGAGAGAAATTGTGTAACCTTAGTGGCACACTATGTTACAGCTTGCCATAAACAGAGGGACAACCACTAAATATAAGAAGAGTATATACAAATTATACGAATGTATATTTATACACTCAGGGATATATCTGTTTATACACTGTATGGATAGATCTGTATTTTTATGTACAACCATGAATGTTTTTCGATGCTTTGGCAACATAAGATGTACCTTGTCATGCCAATAAAGCGATTTGAATTTAATTGAATTGAGAGAGAGAGAGGGGGGGAGAGAGAGAGGGGGGGAGAGAGGGAGGGGGGAGAGAGGAGAGGGGGGGAGAGAGGGAGGGGGGAGAGAGGAGAGGGGGGGAGAGAGGGAGGGGGGAGAGAGGAGAGGGGGGAGAGAGGGGGGGGGAGAGAGGGGAGGGGGGGAGAGAGGGGAGGGGGAGGGAGGGGGGAGAGAGGGAGGGGAGGGGAGGGGGAGGGAGGGGGAGGGGGGAGAGAGGGGAGGGGGAGGGAGGGGGAGAGAGGGGAGGGGGAGGGGAGGGGAGGGGGAGGGAGGGGGAGAGAGGGGAGGGGGAGAGGGGGGAGGGGGGAGAGGGAGAGGGGGAGGGAGAGAGGGGGAGGGGGAGAGGGGGAGGGAGAGAGGGGGAGGGAGAGAGGGGGAGGGAGAGAGAGGGGGAGGGGGAGAGAGGGGAGGGGGAGAGGGGAGAGAGGGGAGAGAGAGGGGGAGGGGGAGAGAGGGGAGGGGGAGAGGGGAGAGAGGGGAGAGGGGAGGGGGGAGAGGGGGGAGGGGGAGAGGGGAGAGGGGAGGGGGAGAGAGGGGGGAGGGGGAGAGAGGGGGGAGGGGGAGAGAGGGAGAGAGGGAGAGGGGGGAGGGGGGGAGGGGGAGAGAGGGGGGAGGGGGAGAGAGGGGAGGGGGGGAGGGGGAGAGAGGGGGGAGGGGGGAGAGAGGGGGGAGGGGGAGAGAGGGGAGGGGGGGAGGGGGAGAGAGGGGAGGGGAGGGGGAGAGAGGAGAGAGGGGAGGGGAGAGGGGAGGGGGAGGGAGAGGGAGAGGGGAGGGAGAGGGGAGGGGGGGTAGGGGGGAGAGAGAGGGAGGAGAGAGAGAGGGGGAGAGAGAGAGGGGGTAGGGGAGGGGGGGAGAGAGAGGGGGGAGAGAGAGGGAGGGGGAGAGAGGAGGGGGAGAGGGAGGGGGAGAGAGAGAGCGAGGGGGAGAGAGAGCGAGGGGGGGGAGAGAGGGGAGGGAGAGAGCGGGGGAGAGAGAGAGAGACCGCTGAGAGAGAGAGAGAGAGAGAGAGAGACCGCTGAGAGAGAGAGAGAAAGACCGCTGAGAGAGAGAGACCGCTGAGAGAGAGAGAGAGAGACCAAAAAAGAGCCACCAAATTTTGGAAACACCTAGAAATGAGCAACCCCCAATGCTATCATTACGAAGCCCTGAAATGCCAAGAGAGGACCATAAAGAAGAATACCGTCAGTCAACTAGTCCTAGGAATCAGTGAAGTAACTACTAACACTACTAACAATAACCAGCCCCAGGACAGTGACAGTGTAACACAAAGAATTCAACCCAACACAATCGTCGCTAAGCAAAAGGAAAAATATCTGTCATATTGGGCAGAAACAACAAAAACCCAAAGCAAACTCAATTGCTACTTGGCCCTAAACAGACAATACAACATGGCTGATTACCTGACCAGGGTAAAGGATAGCAAACTGAGAAAAACCTTGACAATGTACCGACTTAGTGAACATAGCCTGGCGATCGAAAAAGGTAGACACAGGCAGACCCGGCTACCAAGAGAGGACAGGATATGCTCTCACTGCAGTCAGGGAGTGGTGGAGACAGAGATGCACTTCCTCACAGCTTGTAGAAAATATCAGGGCATAAGGGAGAATTTCTACCCAAAATTCACAAAAATATGCCCGGAATTCAGAAATTTGAATGACGGCCAAAAACTCCCATACCTACTAGGGGAAGAGAGAAATTGTGTAACCTTAGCGGCACACTATGTTACAGCTTGCCATAAACATAGGGACAACCACTAAATATAAGAAAAGAGTATATACAAATTATACGAATGTATATTTATACACTCAGGGATATATCTGTTTATACACTGTATGGATAGATCTGTATTTTTGTGTACAACCATGAATGTTTTTCGATGCTTTGGCAACATAAGATGTACCTTGTCATGCCCATAAAGCGATTTGAATTGAATTGAATTGAATTGAATTGAGAGAGAGAGAGGAGGGAGGAGAGAGAGAGAGGGGAGGGGAGCGGGAGAGAGAGAGGGGGGAGAGGGAGAGAGAGAGGGGAGAGGAAGAGAGGGAGAGAGAGGGAGGGAGAAGGGGGAAGAGAGGGGGGGAGAGGGGGAGAGAGGGAGGGAGAGGGGAAGAGAGGGAGGGAGAGGGGGGAAGGGAGGGAGGGAGAGGGGGGAAGGGAGAGAGGGAGGGAGAGAGGGAGGGGAGGGAGAGGGGGGAAGAGAGGGAGGGAGAGGGGGGAAGAGAGGGAGGGAGAGGGGGGAAGAGGGGGAAGAGAGGGAGGGAGAGGGGGGAAGAGAGGGAGGGAGAGGGGGGAAGAGAGGGAGGGAGAGGGGGAAGAGAGGGAGGGAGAGGGGGGAAGAGAGGGAGGGAGAGGGGGAAGAGAGGGAGGGAGAGGGGGAAGAGAGGGAGGGAGAGGGGGGAAGAGAGGGAGGGAGAGGGGGGAAGAGAGGGAGGGAGAGGGGAAGAGAGGGAGGGAGAGGGGGAAGAGGGAGGGAGAGGGGGGAAGAGAGGGAGGGAGAGGGGGGAGAGAGAAAGAGGGGGGAGAGAGAGAGGGAGAGAGGGGGAGAGAGAGAGAGAGAGACGGAGGGGGAGGGAGAGACGGAGAGAGGGGGAGGGGCAGAGAGAGAGTGTGAGAGAGAGAGAGAGGAGGAGAGGGAGAGGGAGGGGTAGAGAGACGGAGGGAGAGAGAGGGGGAGGGAGAGAGACGGAGAGAGGGAGAAAGAGAGGGGAGAGAGGGAGGGAGCGAGAAAGGGAGAGAGAGAGAGAGAGAGAGAGGGAGGGAGAAAGAGAGTGTGAGAGGGAGGGAGATAGAGGGGGGAGAGAGAGAAGGAGGGAGTGAGGGGGAGAGAGACAGTGTGAGAGAGAGGGGGAGAGAGGGAGGGGGAGAAATAGAGAGAGTGTGAGAGGGGGAGGGGAGAAATAGAGAGAGAGAGAGTGTGAGAGGGGGAGAGGGGTAGAGGAGGGAGAGAGAGGGGGAGAGAGAGAGAGAGACAATGCTGGGTAAAAGGTCACAGTCCTCAAGGTTGAAAAGAACAGGAGAGAAGATGAGTTCAATCAGGAAGCAGTGACTGAATGAGACCAAGTTTGGGTTTTGGATTATCGGAGGGAGGGCAGACAGACCCCTGACAGTAAGTGCCCGTCGGCTATTTAACCAGGGAAGTCATCACAGCCCAGCTGATCATAAACTTACCCGATGACCACACACTGACCAGCCAGGGTCACTGGACAGTGATCAGGAGCAGGAACCCTGGCTGATTTCCCCTCTCTCTCTAACCCAGGGGTCACTGGGCAGTGATCAGGAGCAGGAACCCTGGCTGATTTCCCCTCTCTCTCTAACCCAGGGGTCACTGGACTGTGATCAGGAGCAGGAACCCTGGCTGATTTCCCCTCTCTCTCTAACCCAGGGGTCACTGGACAGTGATCAGGAGCAGGAACCCTGGCTGATTTCCTCTGTTTCTAACCCAGAGGTCACTGGACAGTGATCAGGAGCAGGAACCCTGGCTGATTTCCGCTCTCTCTAACCCAGGGGTCACTGGACAGTGATCAGGAGCAGGAACCCTGGCTGATTTCCTCTCTCTCTAACCCAGGGGTCACTGGACAGTGATCAGGAGCAGGAACCCTGGCTGATTTCCCCTCTCTCTAACCCAGGGGTCACTGGACAGGGATCAGGAGCAGGAACCCTGGCTGATTTCCGCTCTCTCTAACCCAGGGGTCACTGGACGGGGATCAGGAGCAGGAACCCTGGCTGATTTACGTTCACCCCAGGGCTGACGTGGACTCAGTTTAACGCCTCATCTGAAAGACCCCAGTGGTCCAAGAAGGCAGCTCACCACCACCTTCTCAGGGAGCCCGGCAATGAATGGCTGTTTGGCGTGGTTAGTTGATGGCAGTGTGCTACGTGTGGTACTTACCAGGATCACGGACGTGCTGTCAAAGATGAGCTGCATGTTTACCAGGATGACTGTGATCCCACTGAGCTGCTGAAGCACCCTCATGAAGACAGCAATCAGCACAGGCTTGTAGATGAAGGGCTGGCGGAGGTCAGAGCACGACATCCGTGTGACCTGAACGGGGGAAAGAGCCACAATCTCACATTGCAAGAAAGGGATAAGAGAGTGCACACAAACTCAAAGAGAGAACTAGCATTTCTAGAGCGACTTTCACAACCTCAGGACGTCCCAAAGCGGTTTACAGCCAATGAAGTACTTTTGAAGTGTAGTCACTGTTCTAATGAAGGAAACACGGCAGCCAATTTGCGCACAGCAAGCTCCCACAAATAGCAAATCGGCTTTTTAATGATAGATATTGGCCAGGACGCCGGGGAGAATTCTCCTGGTCCTCCAAATCGTGCCATGGCCGTTCACATTTCAGTCTGGGCTGAATAGAATGACCGCTTACATTTCTGCTCAGTGAGTCCTCGATCTCCTTGTATTCGAGTTGGTAATCGGCCCCAGCTCCTCGAAGCCATGCCAGTGACTGCATGGCTTCATCCTTGCGACGTTTGGAGATTAAATAGCGAGGCGATTCCGGCATGAAGCACAGAATAGTGACCATTACGACCGGTATAATCGCCCCAACAGCAGCCAAATAACGCCAGGACAGGACCAGGCCTGAGAAAGAACAAAAGGTTTAGCATCAACTTCACGCTCAAATCACTGACCTTCTTCAACAACACAAACTGAACAGATTTTACAATCAGATTATAAACCAAACCCCTTCCCATTCACTCCCACTGTATAGAATCCCAATGGACCAAACCCCTTCCCATTCACTCCCACTGTATAGAATCCCAATGGATCAAACCACTTCCCATTCACTCCCATTGTACAGAATCCCAATGGATCAAACCCCTTCCCATTCACTCCCATTGTACAGAATCCCAATGGACCAAACCCCTTCCCATTCACTCCCATTGTACAGAATCCCAATGGACCAAACCCCTTCCCATTCACTCCCACTGTATAGAATCCCAATGGACCAAACCCCTTCCCATTCACTCCCATTGTACAGAATCCCAATGGATCAAACCCCTTCCCATTCACTCCCATTGTACAGAATCCCAATGGACCAAACCCCTTCCCATTCACTCCCATTGTACAGAATCCCAATGGGCCAAACCCCTTCCCATTCACTCCCACTGTATAGAATCCCAATGGACCAAACCCCTTCCCATTCACTCCCATTGTATAGAATCCCAATGGACCCAAACCCCTTCCCATTCACTCCCATTGTACAGAATCCCAATGGACCAAACCCCTTCCCATTCACTCCCATTGTACAGAATCCCAATGGACCAAACCCCTTCCCATTCACTCCCATTGTACAGAATCCCAACGGACCAAACCACTTCCCATTCACTCCCATTGTACAGAATCCCAATGGACCCAAACCCCTTCCCAGTCACTCCCATTGTACAGAATCCCAATGGACCAAACCACTTCCCATTCACTCCCATTGTACACAATCCCAATGGACCAAATCCCTTCCCATTCACTCCCACTGTACAGAATCCCAATGGACCAAACCCCTTCCCATTCACTCCCACTGTACAGCATCCCAATGGATCAAACTCGCAACAAGCAATGCAGCAGCTCGCCAAGGCTTCCTCGGCAGCACCTCCCAAACCCACGACCTCTTCCACCTAGAAGGACAAGGGCAGCAGGCGCATGGGAACACCACCACCTCCAAGTTCCCCTCCAAGTTACACACCATCCTGACGAGGAAATATATCGGCCGTTCCTTCATCGTCGCTGGGTCAAAATCCTGGAACTCCCTCCCTAACAGCACTGTGGGAGCACCTTCACCACACGGACTGCAGCGGTTCAAGAAGGCGGCTCACCACCACCTTCTCAAGGGGCAACTAGGGATGGGCAATAAACACTGGCCTTGCCAGCGATGCCCACATCCCATGAATGAATAAAAAAAAGTTTTAATAACCCCTTTCCATTCATTCCCATTGTATAGAATCCCAATGGACCAAACCCCTTCCCATTCATTCCCATTGTACAGAATCCCAATGGACCAAACCCCTTCCCATTCACTCCCATTGTACAGAATCCCAATGGACCAAACCCCTTCCCATTCACTCCCATTGTATAGAATCCCAATGGACCAAACCCCTTCCCATTCATTCCCATTGTATAGAATCCCAATGGACCAAACCCCTTCCCATTCATTCCCATTGTACAGAATCCCAATGGACCCAATCCCCTTCCCATTCACTCCCATTGCATAGAATCCCAATGGACCCAAACCCCTTCCCATTCACTCCCATTGTACAGAATCCCAATGGACCCAATCCCCTTCCCATTCATTCCCATTGTATAGAATCCCAATGGACCAAACCCCTTCCCATTTACTCCCATTGTACAGAATCCCAATGGACCAAACCCCTTCCCATTCATCCCCATTGTATAGAATCCCAATGGACCAAACCCCTTCCCATTCACTCCCATTGTACAGAATCCCAATGGACCCAAACCCCTTCCCATTCACTCCCATTGTACACAATCCCAATGGACCCAAACCCCTTTCCATTCACTCCCATTGTACAGAATCCCAATGGACCAAACCCCTTCCCATTCACTCCCATTGTACAGAATCCCAATGGACCAAACCCCTTCCCATTCACTCCCATTGTACACAATCCCAATGGACCCAAACCCCTTCCCATTCACTCCCATTGTATAGAATCCCAATGGACCCAAACCCCTTCCCATTCACTCCCATTGTACAGAATCCCAATGGACCCAATCCCCTTTCCATTCACTCCCATTGTACAGAATCCCAATGGACCAAACCCCTTCCCATTCATTCCCATTGTATAGAATCCCAATGGACCAAACCCCTTCCCATTCACTCCCATTGTACAGAATCCCAATGGACCCAAACCCCTTCCCATTCACTCCCATTGTACACAATCCCAATGGACCCAAACCCCTTTCCATTCACTCCCATTGTACAGAATCCCAATGGACCAAACCCCTTCCCATTCACTCCCATTGTATAGAATCCCAATGGACCAAACCCCTTCCCATTCACTCCCATTGTACAGAATCCCAATGGACCAAACCCCTTCCCATTCACTCCCATTGTACAGAATCCCAATGGACCCAAACCCCTTCCCATTCACTCCCATTGTACAGAATCCCAATGGACCCAATCCCCTTCCCATTCACTCCCATTGTATAGAATCCCAATGGACCCAAACCCCTTCCCATTCACTCCCATTGTATAGAATCCCAATGGACCAAACCCCTTCCCATTCACTCCCATTGTACAGAATCCCAATGGACCCAATCCCCTTTCCATTCACTCCCATTGTACAGAATCCCAATGGACCAAACCCCTTCCCATTCATTCCCATTGTATAGAATCCCAATGGACCAAACCCCTTCCCATTCACTCCCATTGTACAGAATCCCAATGGACCCAAACCCCTTCCCATTCACTCCCATTGTACACAATCCCAATGGACCCAAACCCCTTTCCATTCACTCCCATTGTACAGAATCCCAATGGACCAAACCCCTTCCCATTCACTCCCATTGTATAGAATCCCAATGGACCAAACCCCTTCCCATTCACTCCCATTGTACAGAATCCCAATGGACCAAACCCCTTCCCATTCACTCCCATTGTACAGAATCCCAATGGACCCAAACCCCTTCCCATTCACTCCCATTGTACAGAATCCCAATGGACCCAAACCCCTTCCCATTCACTCCCATTGTACAGAATCCCAATGGACCCAAACCCCTTTCCATTCACTCCCATTGTATAGAATCCCAATGGACCAAACCCCTTCCCATTCACTCCCATTGTGGAGAATCCCAATGGACCAAACCCCTTCCCATTCGCTCCCATTGTATAGAATCCCAATGGACCAAACCCCTTCCCATTCACTCCCATTGTACAGAATCCCAATGGACCCAAACCCCTTCCCATTCACTCCCATTGTATAGAATCCCAATGGACCAAACCCCTTCCCATTCGCTCCCATTGTATAGAATCCCAATGGACCAAACCCCTTCCCATTCGCTCCCATTGTGGAGAATCCCAATGGACCAAACCCCTTCCCATTCACTCCCATTGTGGAGAATCCCAATGGACCAAACCCCTTCCCATTCACTCCCATTGTGGAGAATCCCAATGGACCCAAACCCCTTCCCATTCACTCCCATTGTACAAAATCCCAATGGACCCAATCCCCTTCCCATTCACTCCCATTGTATAGAATCCCAATGGACCAAACCCCTTCCCATTCACTCCCATTGTATAGAATCCCAATGGACCAAACCCCTTCCCATTCACTCCCATTGTATAGAATCCCAATGGACCAAACCCCTTCCCACTCACTCCCATTGTATAGAATCCCAATGGACCAAACCCCTTCCCACTCACTCCCATTGTGGAGAATCCCAATGGACCCAAACCCCTTCCCATTCACTCCCATTGTACAGAATCCCAATGGACCCAATCCCCTTCCCATTCACTCCCATTGTATAGAATCCCAATGGACCCAAACCCCTTCCCATTCACTCCCATTGTATAGAATCCCAATGGACCAAACCCCTTCCCATTCACTCCCATTGTGGAGAATCCCAATGGACCAAACCCCTTCCCATTCACTCCCATTGTGGAGAATCCCAATGGACCAAACCCCTTCCCATTCACTCCCATTGTGGAGAATCCCAATGGACCAAACCCCTTCCCATTCACTCCCATTGTGGAGAATCCCAATGGACCAAACCCCTTCCCATTCACTCCCATTGTGGAGAATCCCAATGGACCAAACCCCTTCCCATTCACTCCCATTGTACAGAATCCCAATGGACCCAATCCCCTTCCCATTCACTCCCATTGTACAGAATCCCAATGGACCAAACCCCTTCCCATTCACTCCCATTGTATAGAATCCCAATGGACCCAAACCCCTTCCCATTCGCTCCCATTGTATAGAATCCCAATGGACCAAACCCCTTCCCATTCACTCCCATTGTACAGAATCCCAATGGACCAAACCCCTTCCCATTCACTCCCATTGTACAGAATCCCAATCGACCAAACCCTTTCCCATTCACTCCCATTGTATAGAATCCCAATGGACCCAAACTCCTTCCCATTCACTCCCATTGTGGAGAATCCCAATGGACCAAACCCCTTCCCATTCACTCCCATTGTACAGAATCCCAATCGACCAAACCCTTTCCCATTCACTCCCATTGTATAGAATCCCAATGGACCCAAACCCCTTCCCATTCACTCCCATTGTGGAGAATCCCAATGGACCAAACCCCTTCCCATTCACTCCCATTGTACAGAATCCCAATGGACCAAACCCCTTCCCATTCACTCCCATTGTATGGAATCCCAATGGACCAAACCCCTTCCCATTCACTCCCATTGTACACAATCCCAATGGACCCAAACCCCTTCCCATTCACTCCCATTGTGGAGAATCCCAATGGACCAAACCCCTTCCCATTCACTCCCATTGTATAGAATCCCAATGGACCCAAACCCCTTCCCATTCACTCCCATTGTATAGAATCCCAATGGACCCAATCCCCTTCCCATTCACTCCCATTGTGGAGAATCCCTCACCCAATGCGTAGAGCAGGAGTGCTCCACAGACGAGCATGAACTGGGGCCCGGCTCCCAGTCGTCCTCTCAGCTTGGCCACGGATACCTCAGAGATGTAAACCTGGAAAGAAGGCGAGAGCAGTTTAGGTTTCGCTGTCTGTTGGTGTAGGTGTGAGCTGTCACCTACACTAGGGGGTGCTGAGGCTTCCATCCCCGTCAGCTGCTTGAGTGGACACCATGGGGCCTTGCGGAGCAGGGCCAGCAGAGCAAGCGTAAATCCCCTTAATCTGCAGATATTTCGAGCTGCTGATACTAAGCCCGTGGCTCAGTGGGTAGCTGTCTCTCTCACCTAAGTCAGAAGGTTGTGGGTTCGCCCCCACTCCAGTGAGCCTCCGCCCACCTGCTTCATCTCACCCTATCAACATAACCTTCTAGTCCTTTCTCCCTCATGGTTCCCTTTAACAAGGGATGGTCAATAAATGCTGAACTTGCCCATATCCCCAGAATGAATATACAAAGAATTCCCTACAAACTCATCCGGCTCCTTATATCTCTTCCCCTGCTGAAATCCACACTGGTGGCACCATCTCCGGCCCTAATAATTATCTGAAAATTTCTCTCACTCAATCTTCCCTTCGTCCAACAGGATATCACACTTGGCATCATCTGATCTGCTTCCTGCTTTGCCCTGACCCTCTCCTGCTCTGCTCAGCCTCGGCCCACATCTCGGCTTCTCAATCCCGCTGATGAGCGGTTTCCCCCGGGAGATGGGGTAAAATTCTCCCCCGCCCCCCCAGCGTGGTCTCCGTTACACCCGTCCCTCGCAGGGATTTGACGGCAAGTTACCCGTCCCCGCCTTACCGGAATGGAGCCGGCAGCCATTCCCCCGGCGAAACCGGTCAGTGCCCGGCCGACATCCAACATCCACACGGCCTGGGCGCTGTCCATTATGGCGAATCCAAGGGCCGAGGGCAAGCTGGACACCATGATGGTCAGCTTGCGGCCAATCCAGTCGTTGAGTACCATGGTGCTGAGGCCTCCGATCATCGTACCCAAGCTGAAGACAGACTGTAAAAAGTATTCAAAACCACAGCGTCAGGCGGGGGATAGATAACGGGAAAGCAAAACAATGGCAGGGACTATTGCGAGGGAGCAGGGGAGTGGGACTCATTGGACAGCTTCTTCAAAGAGCCGGCACAGGCACGATGGGCCGAATGGCCTCCTCCTGTGCTGTATCATTCTATCTCTTCTAAAAAAATAATTTTCAATCTTTATTTCTTCTGCTCAATGACACGAGGGACATTAGTGTAGATTGGGATATTATTCCACTACATTAAGGGTTTGATACAGAGTAAAGCTCCCTTACACTGTCCCATCAAACACTCCCAGTGCAGGTACAGCAGCACGGGTTAGATACAGAGTAAAGCTCCCTCTACACTGTCCCATCAAACACTCCCAGGGCAGGTACAGCACGGGTTAGATACAGAGTAAAGCTTCCTCTACACTGTCCCATCAAACACTCCCAGGGCAGGTACAGCACGGGTTAGATACAGAGTAAAGCTCGCTCTACAATGTCTCATCAAACACTCCCAGGGCAGGTACAGCACGGGTTAGATACAGAGTAAAGCTCCCTCTACAATGTCTCATCAAACACTCTCAGGGCAGGTACAGCACGGGTTAGATACAGAGTAAAGCTTCCTCTACACTGTCCCATCAAACACTCCCAGGGCAGGTACAGCACGGGTTAGATACAGAGTAAAGCTCCCTCTACAATGTCTCATCAAACACTCTCAGGGCAGGTACAGCACGGGTTAGATACAGAGTAAAGCTCCCTCTACACTGTCCCATCAAACACTCCCAGGGCAGGTACAGCACGGGTTAGATACAGAGTAAAGCTTCCTCTACACTGTCCCATCAAACACTCCCAGGGCAGGTACAGCACGGGTTAGATACAGAGTAAAGCTCCCTCTACACTGTCCCATCGCACACTCCCAGGGCAGGTACAGCACGGGTTAGATACAGAGTAAAGCTCCCTCTACACTGTCCCATCAAACACTCCCAGGGCAGGTACAGCACGGGTTAGATACAGAGTAAAGCTCCCTCTACACTGTCCCATCAAACACTCCCAGGGCAGGTATAGCACAGGTTAGATACAGAGTAAAGCTCCCTCTACACTGTCCCATCAAACACTCCCAGGGCAGGTACAGCACGGGTTAGATACAGAGTAAAGCTCCCTCTACACTGTCCCATCAAACACTCCCAGGGCAGCTACAGCACGGGTTAGATACAGAGTAAAGCTCCCTCTACACTGTCCCATCAAACACTCCCAGGGCAGGTACAGCACGGGTTAGATACAGAGTAAAGCTCCCTCTACACTGTCCCATCAAACACTCCCAGGGCAGGTACAGCATGGGTTAGATACAGAGTAAAGCTCCCTCTACACTGTCCCATCAAACACTCCCAGGGCAGGTACAGCACAGGTTAGATACAGAGTAAAGCTCCCTCTACACTGTCCCATCAAACACTCCCAGGGCAGGTACAGCACAGGTTAGATACAGAGTAAAGCTCCCTCTACACTGTCCCATCAAACACTCCCAGGGCAGGTACAGCACGGGTTAGATACAGAGTAAAGCTCCCTCTACACTGCCCCATCAAACACTCCCAGGGCAGGTACAGCATGGGTTAGATACAGAGTAAAGCTCCCTCTACACTCTCCGTTCTCACCGACTCTGCCCCTCATCCCCCTAAACACATCAGTCGTTTCCTTTGCTTACCACAAACCAAGAAGCCTGTTCATCATTCAGTCGAAGGTTCAGGTTGCGAGATTTCTGCAGTTCTGGGACTACAGGAGACGTGTAGACCATCGCATAGCCAAAGCTTAGATTTCCCAAGAGAGGAGTGAACACTGCCAGGTACATCCACCAGTTGTTGACTGTCCTGGAAGATAAATCTGTATCGAAGCTCTTGGTCTGCAGTATAATGGCGGCTGGATATTCACCCTCCCCACCACAGCCAGTGGATCTGTCTACTATCTTCGAATGTACAGCACAGAAACAGGCCATTCGGCCCCACTGCTCTGTGCCGGTGTTTCTGCTCCACATCAGCCTCCTCCCACCCTCTTCCTCTCACCCTATCAGCATATCCTTCGATTCCTTTCTCCCTCATGTGTTTATCCAGCTTCCCCTTAAATGTATCTCTGCTATTCACCTCAACCACTCCCTGTGGCAGCGAGTTCCACATTCTCCCCACTCTCTGGGTAAAGAAGTTTCTCCTGAATTCCCCATTGGATTTATTAGTGACTAGCTTATATTGATGGCCCCTAGTTCTGGTCTCCCCACAAGTGGAAACATCTTCTCTGTGTCTACCCTATCGAACCCTTTCATAATCTTAAAGACCTCGATCAGGTCACCTATCTATCAGAGAAAAGAGTCCCAGCCTGTTCAACCTTTCCTGATGGGTAGAACCTCCCAGTTCTGGTATCATCCTTGTAAATCTTTTTTGCACCTTCTCCAGTGCCTCGATATCCTTTTTATAATATGGAGACCAGAACTGTGCACAGCGCTCCAAGTGTGGTCTCACCAAAGTTCAATACAAGTTTAACATAAATTCTCTGATTTTGAATTCTATCCCTCTGGAAATGAACCCCGAGCTTGGTTTGCTTATTAAATGTCCTTATTAACCTGCGTCACTACATTTAGTGATTTGTGAATCTGTTCCCTCAGATCCCTCTGTTCCTCTACCCCATTCAGACTCTTATTTTCCAAGGGCCATGTGGCCTCCTTATTCTTCCTACCATGATGACCACCTCACACTTCTCTATATTGAAGTTCATTTGCCAATTACGCGCCCATTTGGCAGGTTTATTAAGGTCTTGTCTATCAACTCAAGTGTGAACAGAGAAAGGAATAAGAAAGACTTGCATTTCTATAGCGCCTGTGATGACCTCAGGACGTCCCAAAGCGCTTTACAGCCAATTAAGTACTTTTTGAAGTGCAGTCACTGTTGTAATGTGGGAAACGCAGCAGTCAATTTGCGCACAGCAAGCTCCCACAAACAGCAATGGGATAATGACCAGATCATCTGTTTTAGTGACAACCTGAAACATTAACTCCGTTTCTCTCTCCACAGGTGCTGCCTGACTGCTGAGTGTTTCCAGCATTTTCTGTTTATATTTCAGATTTCCCGCATCCGCAGTATTTTGTCCTAATTTCTCCTTATGTGGCTCGGTGTCAAATTTTGTCTGATTTACGCTCCTGTGAAGTGCCTGGGACGTTTTACTACGTTAAAGGCGCTATATAAATGCAAGTTGTTGTTGTTGTTTTTCCTGCTAAATATCACCAGATCTCTTTTTAACGATTTACATTTTTTTTCCTGAAACATTACTTTTTTCTAATTCAAATATATAAATTTCAGTCCAGAGATTTAAAATGCGGTTTCTATTTCTTACCCTGTTCGCGTCTCCTGCTGGTTATTATCGTCTCGGAAGGTGTTGTACTGGCGAGGAGTCAGATTCCTGAGCAAACCCTTCCTCATGGTTGGGATGGAGTGAGGTTCCTGCTCAATCCAGCAATCCGCTTTTATCCAGTCTTGCTCCTCTCTTAACTTCCTCTTCAAGGAGTTTCACCATTTCCAGAATTGAGTAATCTCGAGCAGCAGTCGTGGCAGCAGCTGCCCGGAATTTTTACAAAGAGCTGATCGAGTTATTCACACCAACCTCGCTCGATGTCTCAACTCTGCGACTGAGAGGAACTGAAATCAGTGAATCCCATGAGTGAGTGGCAGAGTTAAAATGAGATTTTGCAGAACAGGTCCCAGGTGGGAGTTTGTTAACTGATGGAATCAGAGACTTTAACAGCAACACAAGCAGGCCATTCGGCCCATCGTGCTTGTGCTGTCTCTCTGAAAGAGCGATCTCCTGGACACCGGGATTTAAAGGGTTAAATTCCGAGGACAGGTTGCACAGACTGGGCTTGTATTCCCTCGAGTTTAGAAGATTAAGGGGTGATCTAATCGAGGTGTTTAAGATGATTAAAGGAGTTGATGGGGTCGAGAGAGAGAAACTATTTCCTCTGGTGGGGGGAGTCCAGAACAAGGGGGCAGAACCTTAAAATTAGAGCCAGGCCGTTCAGGGGTGATGTCAGGAAGCACTTCTTCACACAAAGGGTGGTGGAAATCTGGAACTCTCTCCCCCAGAAAGCTGTCGAGGCCGGGGGTCAATTGGAAATGTCAAGACTGAGATTGATCGATTTTTGTTGGGCGAGGATATTAAGGGATATGAAGCAAAGGTGGGGAGATGGGGTTGAGACACAGATCAGCTGTGGTCTGATTGAATGGCGGTGCAGGCCTGAGGGGCTGAATGGCCTCCTCCTGTTCCTATATGTCCTTAGTCCAGTTCCCCTGCCCTTTCCCCATTTGGCACATCATGCTTGTTCGAGTTCCCTGAAAGAGCTATTCCCTTAGTCCCTCTCACCTGCCCATTATCCGTACGATTTCAAATATTTCTTTTACAAATATTTATCCACTTCCCTTTCAAAAATTCTTATGGATTCTCCTCCCACCACTGCCACTCTCCGGGAGCTGCCATTTCTTGTTGGGCTCAGAAAAAAACCCCATAAGAATTAGAAGCAGGAGTCGGCCATTCGGCCCCTCGAGCCTGCTCCGCCATTCAATGAGATCATGGCTGATCTTCAACCTCAACTCCACTTTCCTGCACTATCTCCATATCCCTTGATTCTTTTAATGTACAACAATCTATTGATCTCAGTCTTGAATATACCCAACAATTCAACATCCACAGCCCTCTGGGGCAGAGAATTCCAAAGATTCACAACCCTCTGAGTGAAGAAATTCCTCCTCATCTCAGTCCTAAATGGCCGACCCTGTATCCTGAGACTGTGACCCCTGGTTCTAGACTCCCCAGCCAGGGGGAAACATCCTCCCTGCATCTACCCTGTCAAGCAATCTAAGAATTTTGTATGTTTCAATGAGATCACCTCTCATTCTTCTAAACGCCTAGTCTACTCAATCGCTCCTCACAGGACAACCCCCCATCCCAGGAACCAGTCTGGTGAACCTTCGTTGCACTCCCTCTATGGCAAGTATATCCTTCTTTAGTTAAGGAGACCAAAACTGCAGACCGTTTGTCCGACTACACAGACACTCGGCGCCCAGCAGCATTTCGAACAAGTGCGAATGTATCAATCTGCATAGTGGGCGTTCGCAGGCTATTTGTGATTGGGGTGCATCGCACCAGAGCATAATCCTGATCCTGACCTCCAATATCCGCAACTCAGAGCAATGGACCAGATAAATAAATATATGAGAAGTGGGAGCTGCGGCTGATGTACTCCTCCCCCTGCCCCTCCCCCCGCCCCTCCCCCCGCCACTCCCCCCGCCTCTCCCCCCGCCCCTCCCCCTGCCCCTCCACTCCGAACTAACCCAAGATACTGAGGGCAAGAACAGGATACCTGCCGCAGCCACGACACAGACCATTTGACTCTATAAAGACCGAGTTCAGCTTGTAACATTCCGAAAGCTGCTGACTCCTTCTGAGGCACCACCAACCCAGCCAGAACCTCACCCAAACACCGGGCACAGAGTAAAGCTCCCTCTACACTGTCCCATCAAACACTCCCGGGGCAGGTACAGCATGTGTTAGATACAGAGTAAAGCTCCCTCTACACTGTCCCATCAAACACTCCCAGGGCAGGTACAGCACGGGTTAGATACAGAGTAAAGCTCCCTCTACACTGTCCCATCAAACACTCCCACGGCAGGTACAGCATGTGTTAGATACAGAGTAAAGCTCCCTCTACACTGTCCCATCAAACACTCCCAGGGCAGGTACAGCATGTGTTAGATACAGAGTAAAGCTCCCTCTACACTGTGCCATCAAACGCTCCCAGGGCAGGTACAGCACGGGTTAGATACAGAGTAAAGCTCCCTCTACACTGTCCCATCAAACACTCCCACAGCAGGTACAGCACGGGTTAGATACAGAGTAAAGCTCCCTCTACACTGTCCCATCAAACACTCCCAGGGCAGGGACAGCACGAGTTAGATACAGAGTAAAGCTCCCTCTACACTGTCCCAATCAAACACTCCCAGGGCAGGTCACACAGGGTTAGCTACAGAGTAAAGCTCCCTCTACACTGTCCCATCAAATACTCCCAGGGCAGGTACAGCACGGGTTAGATAGGGGTAAAGCTCCCTCTACACTGTCCCATCAAACACTCCCAGGGCAGGTACAGCACGGGTTAGATACAGAGTAAAACTCCCTCTACACTGTCCCATCAAACACTCCCAGGGCAGGTACAGCATGGGTTAGATAGAGAGTAAAGCTCCCTCTACACTGTCCCATCAAACACTCCCAGGGTAGGTACAGCACGGGGTTAGATACAGAGTAAAGCTCCCTCTACACTGTCCCATCAAACACTCCCAGGGCAGGTACAGCATGTGTTAGATACAGAGTAAAGCTCCCTCTACACTGTCCCATCAAACACTCCCAGGGCAGGTACAGCATGTGTTAGATACAGAGTAAAGCTCCCTCTACACTTTCCCATCAAACACTCCCAGGGCAGGGACAGCATGGGTTAGATACAGAGTAAAGCTCCCTCTACACTGTCCCATCAAACACTCCCAGGGCAGGTACAGCACGGGTTAGATACAGAGTAAAGCTCCCTCTACACTGTCCCATCAAACACTCCCAGGGCAGGTACAGCACGGGTTAGATACAGAGTAAAGCTCCCTCTACACTGTTCCATCAAACACTCCCAGGGCGGGTACAGCATGTGTTAGATACAGAGTAAAGCTCCCTCTGCACTGTCCCATCAAACACTCCCAGGGCAGGTACAGCATGGGTTAGATACAGGGTAAAGCTCCCTCTACACTGTCCCATCAAAACTCCCAGGGCAGGTGCAGCACAGGGTTAGATACAGAGTAAAGCCCCCTCTACACTGACCCATCAAACACTCCCAGGGCAGGTACAGCACGGGTTAGATACAGAGTAAAGCTCCCTCGACACTGTCCCATCAAACACTCCCAGGGCAGGTACAGCATGTGTTAGATACAGAGTAAAGCTCCCTCTACACTGTCCCATCAAACACTCCCAGGGCAGGTCACACAGGGTTAGCTACAGAGTAAAGCTCCCTCTACACTGTCCCATCAAATACTCCCAGGGCAGGTACAGCACAGGTTAGATAGGAGTAAAGCTCCCTCTACACTGTCCCATCAAACACTCCCAGGGCAGGTACAGCACGGGTTAGATACAGAGTAAAGCTCCCTCTACACTGTCCCATCAAACACTCCAAGGGCAGGTACAGCACGGGTTAGATACAGAGTAAAGCTCCCTCTACACTGTCCCATCAAACCTCCCAGGGCAGGTGCAGCACAGGGTTAGATACAGAGTAAAGCCCCCTCTACACTGACCCATCAAACACTCCCAGGGCAGGTACAGCACGGGTTAGATACAGAGTAAAGCTCCCTCTACACTGTCCCATCAAATACTCCCAGGGCAGGTACAGCACGGGTTAGATGCAGAGTAAAACTCCCTCTACACTGTCCCATCAAACACTCCCAGGGCAGGTACAGCATGGGTTAGATAGAGAGTAAAGCTCCCTCTACACTGTCCCATCAAACACTCCCAGGGTAGGTACAGCACGGGGTTAGATACAGAGTAAAGCTCCCTCGACACTGTCCCATCAAACACTGCCAGGGCAGGTACAGCATGTGTTAGATACAGAGTAAAGCTCCCTCTACACTGTCCCATCAAACACTCCCAGGGCAGGTCACACAGGGTTAGCTACAGAGTAAAGCTCCCTCTACACTGTCCCATCAAATACTCCCAGGGCAGGTACAGCCCGGGTTAGATACAGAGTAAAGCTCCCTCTACACTGTCCCATCAAACACTCCCAGGGCAGGTACAGCACGGGTTAGATAGGAGTAAAGCTCCCTCTACACTGTCCCATCAAACACTCCCAGGGCAGGTACAGCACGGGTTAGATACAGAGTAAAACTCCCTCTACACTGTCCCATCAAACACTCCCAGGGCAGGTACAGCATGGGTTAGATAGAGAGTAAAGCTCCCTCTACACTGTCCCATCAAACACTCCCAGGGTAGGTACAGCACGGGGTTAGATACAGAGTAAAGCTCCCTCTACACTGTCCCATCAAACACTCCCAGGGCAGGTACAGCATGTGTTAGATACAGAGTAAAGCTCCCTCTACACTGTCCCATCAAACACTCCCAGGGCAGGTACAGCACGGGTTAGATACAGAGTAAAGCTCCCTCTACACTTTCCCATCAAACACTCCCAGGGCAGGTACAGCACGGGTTAGATACAGAGTAAAGCTCCCTCTACACTGTCCCATCAAACACTCCCAGGGCAGGTACAGCACAGGTTAGATACAGAGTAAAGCTCCCTCTACACTGTCCCATCAAACACTCCCAGGGCGGGTACAGCACGGGTTAGATACAGAGTAAAGCTCCCTCTACACTGTTCCATCAAACACTCCCAGGGCGGGTACAGCATGTGTTAGATACAGAGTAAAGCTCCCTCTGCACTGTCCCATCAAACACTCCCAGGGCAGGTACAGCACGGGTTAGATACAGAGTAAAGCTCCCTCTACACTGTCCCATCAAACACTCCCAGGGCAGGTACAGCACGGGTTAGATACAGAGTAAAGCTCCCTCTACACTGTCCCATCAAACACTCCCAGGGCAGGTACAGCACGGGTTAGATACAGAGTAAAGCTCCCTCTACACTGTCCCATCAAACACTCCCAGGGCAGGTACAGCACGGGTTAGATACAGAGTAAAGCTCCCTCTACACTGTTCCATCAAACACTCCCAGGGCAGGTACAGCACGGGTTAGATACAGAGTAAAGCTCCCTCTACACTGTTCCATCAAACACTCCCAGGGCAGGTACAGCACGGGTTAGATACAGAGTAAAGCTCCCTCTGCACTGTCCCATCAAACACTCCCAGGGCAGGTACAGCACGGGTTAGATACAGAGTAAAGCTCCCTCTGCACTGTCCCATCAAACACCCCTAGGGCCATGTGTAGAAAAGAGAAACCAGAATTCAAAACATTGATAGTTCCTGGAATAAAATTTGCAAAGACAATTACTGAAAAGTGTTATTGTGAAATGCTGTGATATTTAAAGATGTTCCTTGACTTTGACCAATCAGCAGGCAGGGGAGCTCGAGTCTGGTCATGTTGCATCATTCGAGTTTATTGAGAAACTCCGAAAGTGACTGGTAAGCATAGAAAGTAAATGTCAAATTTAATTGAATTGGTTCAGTTATGGGATGTGCAAATGGCAGAGAAACAAAGATGGTTTGAAACAAGCCCGTTCGATGGTTCCATTGCGGCCTCCGCTCATCCTGCGCTGGATGTGCACCGTCCGCCATATTGGTCAGGGCGCCCTGTGGTTGTCCAGGGCAACATAAATCGGCCCGTGCTTGACCGTACGAGCAGCGGTCAGTTTTATTCAGGAGGCGCAACAGCCAATCCTGCGGAGCTTAAAGGGACCGCTGGGGGCTGCCACCAAAAGCAACCCAGCTCTAAGCCTGGGGTCGCTATCAACAACCACTCGACCCTACCCCCCTCAATCACCTCCACCCTACCCCCAGCTCTCGATCGCCTCCACCCTACCTCCATCTCCCTCCCCCCAGCTCTCGATTGCCTCCTACCTCCCTCCCCCCAGCTCTCGATCGCCTCCACCCTACCACCCTCCCGAGACACAGAAGGAGATATTAGGACAGGTGACCAAAAGCTTGGTCAAAGAGGAAAGTTTTGGGCTGGAGAAGGTTACAGAGATAGGTAGGGGCGAGGAGGGCCATGGAGGGATTTGAAAACAAGGATGAGAATTTTTAAATCGTGGCGTTTCCGGACCGGGAGCCAGTGTAGATCAGCGAGCACATAAGAACATAAGAAACAGGAGCAGGAGTAGGCCAATCGGCCCCTCGAGCCTGCTCCGCCATTCAATAAGATCATGGCTGATCTGATCCTAACCGCCAATCTACTATCACAGAACCATCTCCTGAATCTAACAGAATTAGACACACGAAATAGGAGCAGGATCAGGCTACACGGCCACTGGGCCTGCTCCGCTACCCACAGGGCCATGACCGATCCGATCCAAACCTAGACTCATGTCCAAATTCCTGCCCACTCCCCGTAACCCTTAATTCCCTTTACTTCTAGGAAACTGTCTATTTCGAGACAGGGGGGTGATGGGTGAACGGGACTGGGTGCGAGTTAGGACACGGGCAGCAGCGATTGGGATGAGTGCAACTTTACGGAGGATGGAAGATGGGAGGACGGTCAGGGGAGCGTTGGAATAGTCGAGGCTGGAAGTGACAAAGGCATGGTCGAGGGATTCAGCAGCAGATCAGTTGAGGGAGATGCAGAGACGGGCTGTATCGGTGATGGAGCGGCTATGTGCTCGAAAGTTCAGCTAAGGATCAAATACGACACGGTGGTTGCGATGGCCTGGTTCAGCCTCAGACAGTACCCCAGTGAGAGTCAGTGTCTGTGGAACCCGTACCCCAGTGAGAGTCAGTGTCTGGAACCCGTACCCCAGTGAGAGTCAGTGTCTGTGGAACCCGTACCCCAGTGAGAGTCAGTGTCTGTGGAACCCGTACCCCAGTGAGAGTCAGTGTCTGTGGAACCCGTACCCCAGTGAGAGTCAGTGTCTGGAACCCGTACCCCAGTGAGAGTCAGTGTCTGGAACCCGTACCCCAGTGAGAGTCAGTGTCTGTGAAACCCGTACCCCAGTGAGAGTCAGTGTCTGGAACCCATACCCCAATGAGAGTCAGTGTCTGTGGAACGCGTACCCCAGTGACAGTCAGTGTCTGTGGAACCCGTACCCCAGTGAGAGTCAGTGTCTGTGGAACCCGTACCCCAGTGAGAGTCAGTGTCTGTGAAACCCATACCCCAGTGAGAGTCAGTGTCTGTGGAACGCGTACCCCAGTGAGAGTCAGTGTCTGTGGAACCCGTACCCCAGTGAGAGTCAGTGTGTGTGGAACCCGTACCCCAGTGAGATTCAGTGTCTGTGGAACCGGTACCCCAGTGAGAGTCAGTGTCTGTGGAACCCGTACCCGAGTGAGATTCAGTGTCTGTGGAACCCGTACCCCAGTGAGAGTCAGTGTCCGTGGAACCCGTACCCCAGTGAGAGTCAGTGTCCGTGGAACCCGTACCCCAGTGAGAGTCAGTGCCTGTGGAACCCGTACCCCAGTGAGAGTCCGTGTCTGTGGAACCCGTAGCCCAGTGAGAGTCAGTGTCTGTGGAACCCGTACCCCAGTGAGAGTCAGTGCCTGTGGAACCCGTACCTCAGTGAGAGTCAGTGTCTGTGGAACCCGTACCCCAGTGAGAGTGAGTGTCTGTGGAACCCGTACCCCAGGGAGAGTCAGTGTCTGTGGAACCCGTACCCCAGTGAGAGTCAGTGTCTGTGGAACCCGTACCCCAGTGAGAGTCAGTGTGTGTGGAACCCGTACCCCAGTGAGAGTCAGTGTCTGTGGAACCCGTACCCCAGTGAGAGTCAGTGTGTGTGGAGCCCGTACCCCAGTGAGAGTCAGTGTCTGTGGAACCCGTACCCCAGTGAGAGTCAGTGTCTGTGGAACCCGTACCCCAGTGAGAGTCAGTGTCTGTGGAACCCGTACCCCAGTGAGAGTCAGTGCCTGTGGAACCCGTACCCCAATGAGAGTCCGTGTCTGTGGAACCCGTACCCCAGTGAGAGTCAGTGTCTGTGGAACCCATACCCCAGTGAGAGTCAGTGTCTGTGGAACCCGTACCCCAGTGAGAGTCAGTGTCTGTGGAACCCGTACCCCAGTGAGAGTCCGTGTCTGTGGAACCCGTACCCCAGTGAGAGTCAGTGTCTGTGGAACCCGTACCCCAGTGAGAGTCAGTGTCTGTGGAGCCCGTACCCCAGTGAGAGTCAGTGTCTGTGCAACCCATACCCCAGTGAGAGTCAGTGTCTGTGGAACCCGTACCCCAGTGAGAGTCAGTGCCTGTGGAACCCGTACCCCAGTGAGAGACAGTGTCTGTGGAACCCGTACCCCAGTGAGAGTCAGTGTCTGTGGAACCCGTACCCCAGTGAGAGTCAGTGTCTGTGGAACCCGTACCCCAGTGAGAGTCAGTGTGTGTGGATCCCTTACCCCAGTGAGAGTCAGTGTCTGTGGAACCCGTACCCCAGTGAGAGTCAGTGTGTGTGGATCCCTTACCCCAGTGAGAGTCAGTGTCTGTGGAACCCGTACCCCAGTGAGAGTCAGTGTCTGTGCAACCCGTACCCCAGTGAGAGTCAGTGTCTGTGGAACCCGTACCCCAGTGAGAGTCAGTGCCTGTGGAACCCGTACCCCAGTGAGAGTCAGTGTCTGTGGAACCCGTACCCCAGTGAGAGTCAGTGTCTGTGGAACCCATACCCCAGTGAGAGTCAGTGTCTGTGGAACCCGTGCCCCAGTGAGAGTCAGTGTCTGTGGAACCCGGACCCCAGTGAGAGTCAGTGTCTGTGGAACCCGTGCCCCAGTGAGAGTCAGTGTCTGTGGAACCCGTACCCCAGTGAGAGTCAGTGTGTGTGGAACCCGTACCCCAGTGAGAGTCAGTGTCTGTGGAACCCGTACCCCAGTGAGAGTCAGTGTCTGTGGAACCCGTGCCCCAGTGAGAGTCAGTGTGTGTGTGGAACCCGTACCCCAGTGAGAGTCAGTGTCTGTGGAACCCGTACCCCAGTGAGAGTCAGTGTCTGTGGAACCCGTACCCCAGTGAGAGTCAGTGCCTGTGGAACCCGTACCCCAGTGAGAGTCAGTGTCTGTGGAACCCGTACCCCAGTGAGAGTCAGTGTCTGTGGAACCCGTACCCCAGTGACAGTCAGTGTCTGTGGAACCCGTACCCCAGTGAGAGTAAGTGTCTGTGGAGCCCGTACCCCAGTGAGAGTCAGTGCCTGTGGAACCCGTACCCCAGTGAGAGTCAGTGTCTGTGGAACCCGTACCCCAGTGAGAGTCAGTGTCTGTGGAACCCGTACCCCAGTGAGAGTCAGTGCCTGTGGAACCCGTACCCCAGTGAGAGTCAGTGTCTGTGGAACCCGTACCCCAGTGAGAGTCAGTGTCTGTGGAACCCGTACCCCAGTGAGAGTCAGTGTCTGTGGAACCCGGACCCCAGTGAGAGTCAGTGTCAGAGTCTCCGCGCTCTCCCATTGGTTGGATGATGTTGCAGTGCGTTGCCAGGACGCGGTTGCCTGGTGACATTGTGTCAGTTTCTGGCCATGGATCGGTGCGGAGTGCAGGAACCGACGGTGAAATATCTGGAACTCGCCCCCGAGCCCGAGGCCCCCGCCCCGGCCCGGACCAGCCAGCACTACCGGGTGAAGCCCGGGGTCCCCGAGAGATTCGAGCACCCCAACTCCTTCCAGGGATACAGGTACCGGGAGAGGATTCGAGAGAGGGATCCCGGGGCAGGGATCTACGGAGAGGGATCCAGGGATTGGGATCTAGGGATTGGGATCCTGGGATTGGGATCCAGGGACTGGGATCTAGGGAGAGGGATCCAGGGATTGGGATCCTGGGAATGGGATCCAGGGACTGGGATCCAGGGAGAGGGATCCATGGAGCAGGGATCCAGGGATTGGGATCCAGCGATTGAGATCCAGGGATTGGGATCCATGAGCAGGGATCCAGGGATTGGGATCCAGGGATTGAGATCTAGGGATTGAGATCCAGGGAGAGGGATCTAGGATTGGAATCCAGGGATTGGAACCCAGAGAGAGGGAATCCAGGGATTGGGATCTTGGGATTGGGTTCCAGGGATTGGGATCTAGGGATTGGGATCCATGGAGAGGGATCTAGGGATTGGGATCCAGGGATTGGAACCCAGGGAGAGGAATCCTGGGATTGGGATCCAGGGACTGGGATCCAGCGAGAGGGATCAAGGGATTGGGATCCAGGGATTGGAATCCAGGGAGAGGAATCCTGGGATTGGGATCCAGGGACTGGGATCCAGTGAGAGGGATCAAGGGATTGGGATCCAGGGATTGGAATCCAGGGAGAGGAATCCTGGGATTGGGATCCAGGGACTGGGATCCAGTGAGAGGGATCAAGGGATTGGGATCCAGGGATTGGAATCCAGGGAGAGGAATCCTGTGATTGGGATCCAGGGAGAGGGATCCAGAGATTGGGATCCTGGGATTGGGATCCTGGGATTGGGATGCAGGGAATCAGTTGACAGGAAGTTGCTTTTCACACAGTGATCAACCTCTGGAGCTGACCCTGGGTCAGGTGCCTGGTCTCAGTATTTGGGGATTCCAGGAGTACAGCTGTGTGGATCACCAGGGCCTAGAAATTCAGTTGGCGCCGCGCCAGGGCTTTCGCGCCGGAAAGTTAGCGCCGGCGCTAAGTCCCCCTGCGCGCGCCAAAAATTCAGTAGCGCCGCGCCCAAACGGCTGCCGGCGCCACTGAAGGGTGTTTGCGCCTGAAAACTGGCGCTACGCGCCGCATTGCGGCGCTATTCCGGCGCCCGATGCGGTGCAGCAGGCTCGGGAAGTGCAGGCCTCCTCCTTCAGTTAAGGAGGAGCTGCCTGCACCCGCCCGCTGGCCGGTAAAATCGCCACAAAAATGAGCCCGGCACCTCGGGGAAGTGCCGGGCTCGCAGCCGAGAAGCATCTGTTCCGCGGGGGGGGGGGGGGGTGGGGGAGTCCGGGGAGGGAGGTGCGGGCAGGCGGCCGGCGGCCGCTCCACCTTTATGCGCCGGCGCAAAGTCGTGTAAGACTCTGTTGCCAGAGTCTTAGTTGCGGCTGCCACGGGCGAGGCGGCCGCAACTGAATTTCGGCGCTGGGGCCCGTCGGCATGGCAACCGGGACGCTGCGCACACCGATGACGTCATCGGTGCTGGCGCAGCGCTACCGGTCTACCGCCAATTCCAGGGCCCCAGGGAATTTTTAAACTGGTCATAACTCCGGCGCTAGGCCCTCCAGCGCCCCAAATGGGGCGCTAGGCCTACTGAATTTCTAGGCCCAGCTCTCTTGTCATTTCCTGTATTTGTCATTTCTGTTGCTGTACATTTATAAACCTCACTTACTGCATCGCGTGTCTGTTACCATGGGGTGTATGCAGAAGTTAGGACAAAGTTCATGACAGTGTCAATAATTAAAGGGGGTCCCCGGGAGTGTGTCAGTATTTACAGGGGGTCCCCTGGAGTGTGGCAGTACTTACAGGGTGTCCCCGGGAGTGTGTCAGTATTTACAGGGGGTCCCCGGGAGTGTGTCAATAATTACAGGGGACTCCGGGAGTGTGTCAGTATTTACCGGGGTCCCTGGGAGTGTGTCAGTAATACAGGGGGTCCCTGGGAGTGTGTCAATAATTACAGGGGACTCCGGGAGTGTGTCAGTATTTACAGGGAGTCCCCGGGAGTGTGTTAGTATTTACAGGGAGTCCCCGGGAGTGTGTCAGTATTTACAGGGGGCCCCGGGAGTGTGTCAGTATTTACAGGGGGTTCCCGGGAGTGTGTCAGTATTTACAGGGGGTTCCCGGGGAGTGTGTCAGTATTTACAGGAGGTCCCTGGGGTGCATCAGTATTTACAGGACCACGGGAGTGTGTCTGTATTTACAGGGGGTCCCCGGGAGTGTGTCGGTATTTACAGGGAGTCTCCAGGAGTGTCAATAATTACAGGGGACTCCAGGAGTGTGTCAGTATTTACAGGGAGTCCCCAGGAGTGTGTCAGTATTTACAGGGGATCCCCGGGAGTGTGTCAATATTTACAGGGTGCCCCCGGGAGTGTGTCAGTATTTACAGCGCATTCCCGGGAGTGTGTCAGTATTTACAGGGGGTCCCCTGAGTGTGTCAGTATTTACAGGGGGTCCCGGGAGTGTGTTAGTATTTACAGGGCGCTCCCGGGATTGTGTCAGTATTTGCAGGGGATCCCCGGGAGTGTGTCAGTATTTACAGGGGGTCCCCTGAGTGTGTCAGTATTAACAGGGGGTCCCGGGAGTGTGTTAGTATTTACAGGGGGTCCCCGGGAGTGTGTCAGTATTTACAGGGGGTCCCCAGGATTGTGTCAGTATTTACAGGGGGTCCCCGGGAGTGTGTCAGTATTTTCAGGGGGTCCCCGGGAGTGTGTCAGTATTTACAGGGCGCTCCCGGGATTGTGTCAGTATTTGCAGGGGATCCCCGGGAGTGTGTCAGTATTTACAGGGGGTCACCCGGAGAGTGTCAGTATTTACAGGGTGCTCCAGGATTTAGTCAGTATTTACAGGGGGTCCCCTGAGTGTGTCAGTATTTACAGGGGATCCCCGGGAGTGTGTCAGTATTTACAGGGGGGTCCCCGGGAGTGTGTCAGTATTTACAGGGAGTCCCCGGGAGTGTGTCAGTATTTACAGGGGGTCCCCGGGAGTGTGTCATTATTTACACGGGGTCCCCGGTAGTGTGTCAGTATTTACAGGGGTCGCCGGGAGTGTGTTAGTATTTACAGGGGGTCCCCAGGAATGTGTCAGTATTTACAGGGGGTCCCCGGGAGTGTGTCAGTATTTACAGGGGGTCCCCGGGAGTGTGTCAGTATTTACAGGGAGTCCCTGGGAGTGCGTCAGTATTTACAGGGGTCCCGGGGAGTGCGTGAGTATTTTCAAGGGGTCCCGGGGAGTGTCTGTATTTACAGGGGGTCCCCGGGAGTGTGTGAGTATTTACAGGGCGTCCCCGGCAGTGTGTCAGTATTTATACGGCGTCCCCGGGAGTGTGTCAGTATTTACAGGGGGGTCCCCGGGAGTGTGTCAGTATTTACAGGGGGTCCCCGGGAGTGTGTCAGCATTTACAGGGGATCCCCGGGAGTGTGTCAGTATTCACAGGGGGACCCCGGGAGTGTGTCAGTATTTATAGGGGGTCCCCGGGAGTGTGTCAGTATTTACAGGGGGTCCCCGGGGGTGAGTCAGTATTTACAGGGTCTGTCCCGGGAGTGTGTCAGTAATTACAGGGGGTCCCCGGGAGTGTGTCAGTATTTACAAGGGGTCCACGGGAGTGTGTCAGTGTTTACAGGGGGTCCCCAGGAGTGTGTCAATATTTACAGGGGGTCCCCCGGAGTGTGTCTGTATTTACAGGGGGCCCAGGGAGTAGGGCAGTATTTACAGTGGGTTCCCGAGAGTGTGTCACTATTTACAGGGGGTTCCCTGGGAGTGTGTCAGTATTTACAAGTGGTCCCTGGGAGTGTGTCAGTATTTACAGGGGGTCCCTGGGAGTGTGTCAGTATTTACAGGGGGTCCTCGGGAGTGCGTCAGTATTTACAGGGGGTCCCTGAGAGTGCGTCAGTATTTACAGGGGGTCCCCGGGGGTGTGTCATTATTTACATGGGATCCCCGGGAGTGTGTCAGTATTTACAGGGGGTCCATGGGAGTGTGTCAGTATTTACAGGGGATCCCCGGGAGTGTGTCAGTATTTACAGGGGGTCCCCAGGAGTGTGTCAAAATTTACAGGGCGCCCCCGGGAGCGTGTCAGTATTTACAGCGCATTCCCGGGAGTGTGTCAGTATTTACAGGGGATCCCCGGGAGTGTATCAATAATTACAGGGGACTCCGGGAGTGTGTCAGTATTTACAGGGAGTCCCCGGGAGTGTGTCAGTATTTACAGGGGGCCCCGGGAGTGTGTCAGTATTTACAGGGGGTCCCCGTGAGTGTGTCAGTATTTACAGGGGGTTCCCGGGGAGTGCATCAGTATTTACAGGACCACGGGAGTGTGTCTGTATTTACAGGGGGTCCCCGGGAGTGTGTCGGTATTTACAGGGGGTCCCCGGGATTGTGTCAATAATTACAGGAGACTCCGGGAGTGTGTCAGTATTTACAGGGCGCCCCCGGGAGTGTGGGTGAGATTCAGTGTCTGTGGAACCTGTACCCCAGTGAGAGTCAGTGTCTGTGGAACCTGTACCCCAGTGAGAGTCAGTGTCCGTGGAACCCGTACCCCAGTGAGAGTCAGTGTCTGTGGAACCCGTACCCCAGTGAGAGTCAGTGTCTGTGGAACCCGTACCCCAGTGAGAGTCTGTGTCTGTGGAACCCGTACCGCAGTGAGAGTCAGTGTCTGTGGAACCCGTACCCCAGTGAGAGTCAGTGTCTGTGGAACCCGTACCCCAGTGAGAGTCAGTGTCTGTGGATCCTGTACCCCAGTGAGAGTCCGTGTCTGTGGAACCCGTACCCCAGTGACAGTCAGTGTCTGTGGAGCCCGTACCCCAGTGAGAGTCAGTGTCTGTGCAACCCGTACCCCAGTGAGAGTCAGTGTCTGTGGAACCCGTAACCCAGTGAGAGTCAGTGTCTGTGGAACCCGTACCCCAGTGAGAGTCAGTGTCAGTGGAACCCGTAACCCAGTGAGAGTCAGTGTCTGTGGAACCCGTACCCCAGTGAGAGTCAGTGTCTGTGGAACCCGTACCCCAGTGAGAGTCAGTGTCTGTGGAACCCGTACCCCAGTGAGAATCATTGTCAGTGGAACCCGTACCCCAGTGAGAGTCAATGTCTGTGGAACCCGTACCCCAGTGAGAGTCAGTGTGTGTGGATCCCATACCCCAGTGAGAGTCAGTGTCTGTGGAACCCGTACCCCAGTGAGAGTCAGTGTCTGTGGAACCCGTACCCCAGTGAGAGTCAGTGTCTGTGGAACCCGTACCCCAGTGAGAGGCAGTGTGTGTGGAACCCGTACCCGAGTGAGATTCAGTGTCTGTGGAACCCGTACCCCAGTGAGAGTCAGTGTCTGTGGAACCTGTACCCCAGTGAGAGTCAGTGTCCGTGGAACCCGTACCCCAGTGAGAGTCAGTGTCCGTGGAACCCGTACCCCAGTGAAAGTCAGTGTCTGTGGAAACCGTACCCCAGCGAGAGTCAGTGTCTGTGGATCCTGTACCCCAGTGAGAGTCAGTGTCTGTGGAACCCGTACCCCAGTGAGAGTCAGTGTGTGTGGAACCCGTACCCCAGTGAGAGTCAGTGTCTGTGGAACCCGTACCCCAGTGAGAGTCAGTGTCTGTGGAACCCGTACCCCAGTGAGAGTCAGTGTCTGTGGATCCTGTACCCCAGTGAGAGTCAGTGTCTGTGGAACCCGTACCCCAGTGAGAGTCAGTGTCTGTGGAGCCCGTACCCCAGTGAGAGTCAGTGTCTGTGCAACCCGTACCCCAGTGAGAGTCAGTGTCTGTGGAACCCGTACCCCAGTGAGAGGCAGTGTCTGTGGAACCCGTACCCCAGTGAGAGACAGTGTCTGTGGAACCCGTACCCCAGTGAGAGTCAGTGTCAGTGGAACCCGTACCCCAGTGAGAGTCAGTGTCTGTGGAACCCGTACCCCAGTGAGAGTCAGTGTCTGTGGAACCCGTACCCCAGTGAGAGTCAGTGTCTGTGGAACCCGTACCCCAGTGAGAGTCAGTGTCTGTGGAACCCGTACCCCAGTGAGTGTCAGTGTCTGTGGAACCCGTACCCCAGTGAGAGTCAGTGTCTGTGGAACCCGTACCCCAGCGAGAGTCAGTGTCTGTGGAACCCGGACCCCAGTGAGAGTCAGTGTCTGTGGAACCCGTACCCCAATGAGAGTCAGTGTCTGTGGAACCCGTACCCCAGTGAGAGTCAGTGTCTGTGGAACCCGTACCCCAGTGAGTCAGTGCCTGTGGAACCCGTACCGCAGTGAGTCAGTGTCTGTGGAACCCGTACCCCAGTGAGTCAGTGCCTGTGGAACCCGGACCCCAGTGAGAGTCAGTGCCTGTGGAACCCGTACCCCAGTGAGAGTCAGTGTCTGTGGAACCCGTACCCCAGTGAGAGTCAGTGTCTGTGGAACCCGTACCCCAGTGAGAGTCAGTGTCTGTGGAACCCGTACCCCAGTGAGAGTCAGTGTCTGTGGAACCCGGACCCCAGTGAGAGTCAGTGTGTGTGGAACCCATACCCCAGTGAGAGTCAGTGTCTGTGGAACCCGTACCCCAGTGAGAGTCAGTGTCTGTGGAACCCGTACCCCAGTGAGAGTCAGTGTGTGGGGAACTCGTACCCCAGTGAGAGTCAGTGTCTGTGGGACCCGTACCCCAGTGAGAGTCAGTGTCTGTGGAACCCGTACCCCAGTGAGAGTCAGTGTCTGTGGAACCCGTACCCCAGTGAGAGTCATTGTCTGTGGAACCCGTACCCCAGTGAGAGTCAGTGTCTGTGGAACCCGTACCCCAGTGAGAGTCAGTGTCTGTGGAACCCGTACCCCAGTGAGAGTCAGTGTCTGTGGGACCCGTACCCCAGTGAGAGTCAGTGTCTGGGGAACCCGTGCCCCAGTGAGAGTCAGTGTCTGTGGAACCCATACCCCAGTGAGAGTCAGTGTCTGTGGAACCCGTACCCCAGTGAGAGTCAGTGTCTGTGGAACCCGTACCCCAGTGAGAGTCAGTGTCTGTGGAACCCGTACCCCAGTGAGAGTCAGTGTCTGTGGAACCCGTACCCCAGTGAGAGTCAGTGTCTGTGGAACCCGTACCCCAGTGAGAATCAGTGTGTGTGGAACCCGTACCCCAGTGAGAGTCAGTGTCTGTGGAACCCGTACCCCAGTGAGAGTCAGTGTCTGTGGAACACGTACCCCAGTGAGAGTCAGTGTCTGTGGAACCCGTACCCCAGTGAGAGTCAGTGTCTGTGGAACCCGTACCCCAGTGAGAGTCAGTGTCTGTGGAACCCGTACCCCAGTGAGAGTCAGTGTCTGTGGAACCCGTACCCCAGTGAGAGTCAGTGTCTGTGGAACCCGTACCACAGTGAGAGTCAGTGTCTGTGGAACCCGTACCCCAGTGAGAGTCAGTGTCTGTGGAACCCGGACCCCAGTGAGAGTCAGTGTCTGTGGAACCCGTACCCCAGTGAGAGTCAGTGTCTGTGGAACCCGTACCCCAGTGAGAGTCAGTGTCTGTGGAACACGTACCCCAGTGAGAGTCAGTGTCTGTGGAACCCGGACCCCAGTGAGAGTCAGTGTCTGTGGAACCCGTACCCCAGTGAGAGTCAGTGTCTGTGGAACCAGTACCCCAGTGAGAGTCAGTGTGTGTGGAACCCGTACCCCAGTGAGAGTCAGTGTCTGTGGAACCCGTACCCCAGTGAGAGTCAGTGTCTGTGGAACCCGTACCCCAGTGAGAGTCAGTGTCTGTGGAACCCGGACCCCAGTGAGAGTCAGTGTCAGAGTCTCCGCGCTCTCCCATTGGTTGGATGATGTTGCAGTGCGTTGCCGGGACGCGGTTGCCTGGTGACGTTGTGTCAGTTTCTGGCCATGGATCGGTGCGGAGTGCAGGAACCGACGGTGAAATATCTGGACCTCGCCCCCGAGCCCGAGGCCCCCGCCCCGGCCCGGACCAGCCAGCACTACCGGGTGAAGCCCGGGGTCCCCGAGAGATTCGAGCACCCCAACTCCTTCCAGGGATACAGGTACCGGGAGAGGATTCGAGAGAGGGATCCCGGGGCAGGGATCTAGGGAGAGGGATCCAGGGATTGGGATCTAGGGATTGGGATCCTGGGATTGGGATCCAGGGACTGGGATCTAGGGAGAGGGATCCAGGGATTGGGATCCTGGGAATGGGATCCAGGGACTGGGATCCAGGGAGAGGGATCTAGGGATTGGGATCCATGGAGCAGGGATCCAGGGATTGAGATCCAGGGATTGGGATCCATGGAGAGGGATCTAGGATTGGAATCCAGGGATTGGGATCCAGGAGCAGGGATCCAGGGATTGAGATCCAGGGATTGGGATCCATGGAGAGGGATCCTGGGATTGGGATCCAGGGACTGGGATCCAGTGAGAGGGATCAAGGGATTGGGATCCAGGGATTGGAATCCAGGGAGAGGAATCCTGGGATTGGGATGCAGGGAATCAGTTGACAGGAAGTTGCTTTTCACACAGTGATCAACCTCTGGAGCTGCCCTGGGTCAGGTGCCTGCTCTCAGTATTTGGGGATTCCAGGGGTACAGCTGTGTGGATCACCAGCTCTCTTGTCATTTCCTGTATTTGTCATTTCTGTTGCTGTACATTTATAAACCTCACTTACTGCATCGCGTGTCTGTTACCGTGGGGTGTTTGCAGAAGTTAGGACAAAGTTCATGACAGTGTCAATAATTAAAGGGGGTCCCCGGGAGTGTGTCAGTATTTACAGGGGGTCCCCGGGAGTGTGTCAATAATTACAGGGGACTCCGGGAGTGTGTCAGTATTTACCGGGGTCCCTGGGAGTGTGTCAGTAATACAGGGGGTCCCCGGGAGTGTGTCAATAATTACAGGGGACTCCGGGAGTGTGTCAGTATTTACAGGGGGACTCCGGGAGTGTGCCAGTATTTACAGGGAGTCCCCGGGAGTGTGTCAGTATTTACAGGGGGCCCCGGGAGTGTGTCAGTATTTACAGGGAGTCTACGGGAGTGTGTCAGTATTTACAGGGGGTCCCCGGGAGTGTGTCAGTATTTACAAGGGGTCCCCGGGAGTGTGTCAGTATTTACAGGGGGTCCCCGGGAGTGTGTCAGTATTTACAGGGGGTCCGCGGGAGTGTGTCATTATTTACAGGGTGTCCCCGGGAGTGTGTCAGTATTTACAGGGATACCCGGGAGTGTGTCAGTATTTACAGGGGTTCCCCGGGAGTGTGTCAGTATTTACAGGGGGGTCCCCGGGAGTGTGTCAGTATTTACAGGGGGGTTCCCGGGAGTGTGTCAGTATTTACAGGGGGTCCCCGGGACTGTGTCAGTATTTACAGGGGTCCCTGGGAGTGTGTCAGTATTTACAGGGGGTCCCCGGGAGTGTGTCAGTATTTACAGCGGGTCCCCGGGAGTGTGTCAGTATTTACAGGGGTCCCCGGGAGTGTGTCAGTATTTACAGGGGGTCTCCGGGAATGTGTCAGTATTTACAGGGATCCCCGGGAGTGTGTCAGTATTTACAGGGCGTCCCCGGGAGTGTGTCAGTATTTACAGGGGGTCCCCGGGAGTGTGTCAGTATTTACAGGGGGTCCCCGGGAATGTGTCAGTATTTACAGGTGGGGTCCCCGGGAGTGTGTCAGTATTTACAGGGGGTCCCCGGGAGTGTGTCAGTATTTACTGGGGGTCCCCGGGAGTGTGTCAGTATTTACAGGGGTCCCCGGGAGTGTGTCAGTATTTACAGGGGGTCTCCGGGAATGTGTCAGTATTTACAGGGATCCCCGGGAGTGTGTCAGTATTTACAGGGCGTCCCCGGGAGTGTGTCAGTATTTACAGGGGTCCCCGGGAGTGTGTCAGTTTTACAGGGGGGTCCCCGGGAGTGTGTCAGTATTTACAGGGGTCCTCGGGAGTGTGTCAGTATTTACAGGGGTCCTCGGGAGTGTGTCAGTATTTACAGGGATCCCCGGGAGTGTGTCAGTATTTACAGGGGTCCCCGGGAGTGTGTCAGTTTTTACAGCGGGTCCCCGGGAGTGTGTCAGTATTTACAGGGGTCCCCGGGAGTGTGTCAGTATTTACAGGGCGTCCCCGGGAGTGTGTCAGTATTTACAGGGGGGTCCCCGGGAGTGTGTCAGTATTTACAGGGCGTCCCCGGGAGTGTGTCAGTATTTACAGGGGTCCTCGGGAGTGTGTCAGTATTTACAGGGGGTCCCCGGGAGTGTGTCAGTATTTACAGGGGGGTCCCCGGAATGTGTCAGTATTTACAGGGGGGTCCCCGGGAGTGTGTCAGTATTTACAGGGGTCCCTGGGAGTGTGTCAGTATTTACAGGGGGTCCCCGGGACTGTGTCAGTATTTACAGGGGTCCCTGGGAGTGTGTCAGTATTTACAGGGGGTCCCCGGGAGTGTGTCAGTATTTACAGGGGGTCTTCGGGAGTGTGTCAGTATTTACAGGGGGTCTCCGGGAATGTGTCAGTATTTACAGGGGGTCCTCGGGAGTGTGTCAGTATTTACAGGGGGGTCCCCGGGAGTGTGTCAGTATTTACAGGGATCCCCGGGAGTGTGTCAGTATTTACAGGGGTCCCCGGGAGTGTGTCAGTATTTACAGGGGGTCCCCGGGAGTGTGTCAGTATTTACAGGGGTCCTCGGGAGTGTGTCAGTATTTACAGGGGGTCCCCGGGACTGTGTCAGTATTTACAGGGGTCCCTGGGAGTGTGTCAGTATTTACAGGGGTCCTCGGGAGTGTGTCAGTATTTACAGGGGTCCTCGGGAGTGTGTCAGTATTTACAGGGATCCCCGGGAGTGTGTCAGTATTTACAGGGGGTCCCCGGGAGTGTGTCAGTATTTACAGGGGGTCCCCGGGAGTGTGTCAGTATTTACAGGGGGTCTCCGGGAATGTGTCAGTATTTACAGGGATCCCCGGGAGTGTGTCAGTATTTACAGGGGGTCCCCGGGAGTGTGTCAGTATTTACAGCGGGTCCCCGGGAGTGTGTCAGTATTTACAGGGCGTCCCCGGGAGTGTGTCAGTATTTACAGGGGGGTCCCCGGGAGTGTGTCAGTATTTACAGGGCGTCCCCGGGAGTGTGTCAGTATTTACAGGGGTCCTCGGGAGTGTGTCAGTATTTACAGGGGGTCCCCGGGAGTGTGTCAGTATTTACATGGGGTCCCCGGGAGTGTGTCAGTATTTACAGGGGGGTCCCCGGAATGTGTCAGTATTTACAGGGGGGTCCCCGGGAGTGTGTCAGTATTTACAGGGGTCCCTGGGAGTGTGTCAGTATTTACAGGGGGGTCCCCGGGAGTGTGTCAGTATTTACAGGGGGTCTGCGGGAGTGTGTCAGTATTTACAGGGGGTCCCCGGGAGTGTGTCAGTATTTACAGGGGGTCCCCGGGACTGTGTCAGTATTTACAGGGGTCCCTGGGAGTGTGTCAGTATTTACAGGGGGTCCCCGGGAGTGTGTCAGTATTTACAGGGGGTCCTCGGGAGTGTGTCAGTATTTACAGGGGGTCCCCGGGAGTGTGTCAGTATTTACAGGGATCCCCGGGAGTGTGTCAGTATTTACAGGGGTCCTCGGGAGTGTGTCAGTATTTACAGGGATCCCCGGGAGTGTGTCAGTATTTACAGGGGGTCTCCGGGAGTGTGTCAGTATTTACAGGGATCCCCGGGAGTGTGTCAGTATTTACAGGGGGTCCCCGGGAGTGTGTCAGTATTTACAGGGGTCCCCGGGAGTGTGTCAGTATTTACAGGGGGGCCCCGGGAGTGTGTCAGTATTTACAGGGGTCCTCGGGAGTGTGTCAGTATTTACAGGGAGTCCCCGGGAGTGTGTCAGTATTTACAGGGGGGCCCCGGGTGTGTGTCAGTATTTACAGGGGGTCCCCGGGAGTGTGTCAGTATTTACAGGGGGGCCCCGGGAGTGTGTCAGTATTTACAGGGGTCCTCGGGAGTGTGTCAGTATTTACAGGGAGTCCCCGGGAGTGTGTCAGTATTTACAGGGGGGTCCCCGGGAGTGTGTCAGTATTTACAGGGATCCCCGGGAGTGTGTCAGTATTTACAGGGGGTCCCCGGGAGTGTGTCAGTTTTACAGGGGGGTCCCCGGGAGTGTGTCAGTATTTACAGGGGGTCCCCGGGACTGTGTCAGTATTTACAGGGGGTCCCCGGGAGTGTGTCAGTATTTACAGGGGTCCTCGGGAGTGTGTCAGTATTTACAGGGGGTCTCCGGGAATGTGTCAGTATTTACAGGGATCCCCGGGAGTGTGTCAGTATTTACAGCGGGTCCCCGGGAGTGTGTCAGTATTTACAGGGGGGTCCCCGGGAGTGTGTCAGTATTTACAGGGGGTCCCCGGGACTGTGTCAGTATTTACAGGGGGTCCCCGGGAGTGTGTCAGTATTTACAGGGGTCCTCGGGAGTGTGTCAGTATTTACAGGGGGTCTCCGGGAATGTGTCAGTATTTACAGGGATCCCCGGGAGTGTGTCAGTATTTACAGCGGGTCCCCGGGAGTGTGTCAGTATTTACAGGGGTCCCCGGGAGTGTGTCAGTATTTACAGGGCGTCCCCGGGAGTGTATCAGTATTTACAGGGGGGTCCCCGGGAGTGTGTCAGTATTTACAGGGGTCCTCGGGAGTGTGTCGTTGTTTCAAGTTGAATCACAGCTGCAGCACAAGGGGACAGAGTTACAAAGTGGGAAATGCAGTTGAGGATGGACATCAGGAAGGCCCCGCACCTCAGGAAGGATATATTGGCCTTGGTGGGGTGGCAGCGCAGATTCACCAGAACGATACCGGGACTAAAAGGGTTAAATTCCGAGGACAGGTTGCACAGACTGGGCTTGTATTCCCTTGAGTTTAGAAGATTAAGGGGTGATCTAATCGAGGTGTTTAAGATGATTAAAGGAGTTGATGAGGTCGATCGAGAGAAACTATTTCCTCTGGTGGGGGGAGTCCAGAACAAGGGGGCAGAACCTTAAAATTAGAGCCCGGCCGTTCAGGGGTGATGTCAGGAAGGGTGGCGGGAATCTGGAACTCGCGCCAAAAAGCTGTTGAGACTGGGGGTCAATAGAAAATTTCAACACTGAGATCGATAGATTTTTGTTGGGTCAGGGTATTAAGGGTTACGGAACCAAGGCGGGTAAATGGGGTTAAGATACAGATCAGCCCTGATCTGATTAATTGGTGGAACAGGCTCGAGGGGCTGAATGGCCTCCTCCTGTTCCTATGTTCTTCACACAGACTGATCAATACCTGGAATGGGGGCAGAAACTCAGGGGTCCCTTGCAAGGGGCAAATATGCACTGTGTGGGTTGTGGTGGCGGGTGTCTATGGAAGGGTGAGGTGTATGGGCCACTTGGCTACTCACAGCGGGCACCCGACCGCTGTAGTCTCTATACATTTTCGCACATATGCTTTATATACGATCATCATTTTCTGTTGATTGTCGATTTCCAGAACTCAGCCGATCAATCCGCTATATCGGACGACCAACCAGACTTATGGCAGCCTGCAGCCAACCGTCCATGAGATGCCGGTAAGAAAGGTCACTTCCTGAAATCAGCCGCTTAAACCGTGAATTTTACCAAACTGTGATGCACACCAGTGGTTAAATAGCCTTTGGGAGTCACTGTCCAGGAACCCGTACCCCAGTGAGAGTCAGTGTCTGTGGAACCCGTACCCCAGTGAGAGTCAGTGTCTGTGGAACCCATACCCCAGTGAGAGTCAGTGTCGGGAACCCGTACCCCAGTGAGAGTCAGTGTCTGTGGAACCCGTACCCCAGTGAGAGTCAGTGTCTGTGGAACCCATACCCCAGTGAGAGTCAGTGTCTGTGGAACCCGTACCCCAGTGAGAGTCAGTGTCTGGAACCCGTACCCCAGTGAGAGTCAGTGTTTGTGGAACCCGTACCCCAGTGAGAGTCAGTGCCTGTGGAACCGGTACCCCAGTGAGAGTCAATGTCAGTGGAACCCGTACCCCAGTGAGAGTCAGTGCCTGTGGAACCCGTACCCCAGTGAGAGTCAGTGCCTGTGGAACCTGTACCCAGTGAGAGTCAGTGTCTGTGGAACCCATACCCCAGTGAGAGTCAGTGTCTGTGGAACCCGTACCCCAGTGAGAGTCAGTGTCTGTGGAACCCGTACCCCAGTGAGAGTCAGTGCCTGTGGAACCTGTACCCAGTGAGAGTCAGTGTCTGTGGAACCCATACCCCAGTGAGAGTCAGTGTCTGTGGAACCCGTACCCCAGTGAGAGACAGTGTCTGTGGAACGCGTACCCCAGTGAGAGTCAGTGTCTGTGGAACCCATACCCCAGTGAGAGTCAGTGCCTGTGGAACCTGTACCCCAGTGAGAGTCAGTGTGTGTGAAACCCGTACCCCAGTGAGAGTCAGTGTCTGTGAAACCCGTACCCCAGTGAGAGTCACTGTCTGTGGAGCCCGTACCCCAGTGAGACTCAGTGTCTGTGGAACCCGTACCCCAGTGAGGGTCAGTGTCTGTGGAACCCGTACCCCAGTGAGAGTCAGTGTCTGTGGAACCCGTACCCCAGTGAGAGTCAGTGTCTGTTGAACCCGTACCCCAGTGAGAGTCAGTGTCTGTGGAACCTGTACCCCAGTGAGAGTCAGTGTCTGTGGAACCCGTACCCCAGTGAGAGTCAGTGTGTGTGGAACCCGTACCCCAGTGAGAGTCAGTGTGTGTGGAACCCGTACCCCAGTGAGAGTCAGTGTCTGTGGAACCCGTACCCCAGTGAGAGTCAGTGTCTGTGGAACCCGTACCCCAGTGAGAGTCAGTGTCTGTGGAACCCGTACAAAAAACCTCCCTGGGATATCGGGAAAAATAGGGACATTGGCAAAGGAGGAACTGACGCAAATCAATATCTCTAAGGATATGGTGTTAAGGAAGCTAAAGGGATTGAAGGTGGACAAATCCCCAGGGCCTGATAACATGCATCCTAGGGTACTGAAGGAGGTGGCCCTAGAGATAGCGGATGCACTAAGGATGATTTTTCAGAATTCATTAGACTCGGGAACAGTGCCGATGGATTGGAGGGTAGCTAACGTTACCCCACTATTCAAAAAGGGGGGTAGGGAAAAAGCAGGTAATTACAGACCTGTAAGCCTTACATCAGTTGTGGGCAAAATGCTGGAGTCCATCATTAAGGATGAAATAGCGGAGCACTTAGCAAATGGGGACAGGATAGGACAGAGTCAACATGGATTTACAAAGGGTAAATCGTGCTTGACTAATCTATTGGAATTTTTTGAGGGAGTAACTGGTAGAATAGATGGGGGAGAGCCAGTAGATGTGGTGTACCTGGACTTCCAAAAGGCCTTCGATAAGGTCCCACATAAAAGATTAGCATGGAAAATTGAGGCTCATGGGATAAAGGGGAAAGTTTTGGCGTGGATAGGGAACTGGCTGTCAGATAGAAAACAGAGAGTTGGAATAAACGGCTCATTTTCTGAATGGCAGGCAGTAACAAGTGGGGTACCACAGGGATCTGTCCTGGGCCCCCAGCTGTTCACAATTTACATTAATGACCTGGATCAGGGAGTCGGATGCAGCATTTCCAAATTTGCAGACGACACTAAACTAGGAGGGGGGGTGGGCTCAGAGGAAGAGACCAGGAAGCTCCAGAGCGATTTGGACAGACTGGGCGATTGGGCGGATAAATGGCAGATGCACTATAATGTGGACAAGTGCGAAGTTATCCACCTTGGGTGCAGGAACGGGAGGGCAAATTATTATTTAAATGGCAATAGATTGGGAGAGGGGGAAGTACAGAGAGACCTGGGTGTTCTTGTACACCAGTCACTGAAGGCGAGCATGCAGGTGCAACAGGCGGTCAAGAAGGCAAACGGTATGCTGGCCTTCATAGCAAAAGGGTTAGAATACAGGAACAGGGATACCTTGCTGCAGCTGTACAGGGCACTGGTGAGACCACACCTCGAGTACTGTGTACAGTTTTGGTCGCCTCATCTGAGGAAGGATGTTCTTGCCATGGAGGGGGTACAGCGGCGATTCACCAGGCTGATACCAGGAATGGCGGGAATGACCTATGAGGAGAGACTATGTAGTTTAGGGATGTACACACTGGAGTTTAGAAGATTGAGAGGGGACCTCATAGAAGTGTATAAAATTCTGACAGGTCTAGACAGACTGGATGCAGAAGGAATGTTTCCCTTGGCGGGTGAGAACAGAACTAGAGGACATAATTTAAGGATAAGGGCTAAACCATTTAGGACAGAGATGAGGGGGAATTTCTTCACTCAGAGAGTGGTGAACCTGTGGAACTCATTGCCACAGAGGGCAGTGTACGCCAGCTCATTAAATATATTTAAGAGGGAATTAGATATATTTCTACGGGCAAAAGGGGTTAAGGGTTACGGAGAGAAGGCGGGGACGGGATACTGAATTAAAGGATCAGCCATGATCTCATCGAATGGCGGAGCAGGCACGAAGGGCCGAATGGCCTACTCCTGCTCCTATCTTCTATGTATCTATGTATCTATGTACCCCAGTGAGGGTCAGTGTGTGTGGAACCTGTACCCCAGTGAGAGTCAGTGTCTGTGGAACCCGTACCCCAGTGAGAGTCAGTGTCTGTGGAACCCGTACCCTAGTGAGAGTCAGTGCCTGTGGAACCCGTACCCCAGTGAGAGTCAGTGTGTGTGGAAACCGTACCCCAGTGAGAGTCAGTGTCTGTGGAACCCGTACCCCAGTGAGAGTCAGTGTGTGTGGAACCCGTACCCCAGTGAGAGTCAGTGTCTGTGGAACCCGTACCCCAGTGAATCATTGTGGGGGTGTCGGAGGGGGATCTGAGGCGAGGGGTTGTTTGTGCCGTGCGCTGCCCCTTCCGCAGAATCATCCCTGCTGATCTCTTGTCATTTCAGACCAGCTACTTTACAATATCCCAGAAGCTTTCTGAACATTTAAGTAAATGCGGGATGTACAGGGACAACGGACTAAACGTGGGCACCAAGAAATCCCTGGTCACCGGTCCGGAAAACCTGGTGACCTTCCAGGACCGCCTGAACTTCCACCGCTCCTACTTTGACCAGGGCCCTTCGTACACCGAATAGTCGGACCGTCAGTGACTGCACCGTCGCACCGTGTCCACACAACACAGCCACATTAAGCTGCCCCTTCTGCTTCTGTCCAGTACCCGTCCCCACTGTGCAACACCTTTACACTCACTGTATTAAAAAGATTTCTTGAAACTTTTTTTCAAAGGAATTCTTCTTTATTTAAACCATTGTGAATTGCTCAACTGTGTCAGGCAGGGCTCAGTGGGCAGCACTCTCCCCTCCCTGGGAGTTAGAAGGTTGTGGGTTGGAACCTCACTCCTGAGACTTGAGCACATATTCCAGGTTGACACACCCAGTGCAGTACTGAGGGAGCGCTGCACTGTCGGAGGGGCAGTACTGAGGGAGCGCTGCACTGTCGGCGGGGCAGTACTGAGGGAGCGCCGCACTGTTGGAGGGGCAGTACTGAGGGAGCGCCGCACTGTCGGAGGCTCAGTACTGAGGGAGTGCTGCACTGTCGGAGGGGCAGTACTGAGGGAGCGCGCACTGTCGGAGGGGCAGTACTGAGGGAGCGCGCACTGTCGGAGGGGCAGTACTGAGGGAGCGCGCACTGTCGGAGGGGCGGTACTGAGGAAGCGCGCACTGTCGGAGGGGCGGTACTGAGGGAGCGCGCACTGTCGGAGGGACGGTACTGAGGGAGCACCGCACTGTCGGAGGGACGGTACTGAGGGAGCACCGCACTGTCGGAGGGGCGGTACTGAGGGAGCGCGCACTGTCGGAGGGACGGTACTGAGGGAGCACCGCACTGTCGGAGGGACGGTACTGAGGGAGCACCGCACTGTCGGAGGGGCAGTACTGAGGGAGCACCGCACTGTCAGTAGGGCTGTATTTTTCAGATGAAACAGTGAATCGAGGCCTGCCTTCCTTCATTCTCTCATTCCGTTCCTTCTGTCCATCCTTCCTTCCTTCACTTTTCCTTTATTCTCTCCTTCCTTCATACCTTCTGTCCTTCCTTCCCAATTTTTTCCATGATGTCTAAACTGTGCCTGTTTGGTTGGCACATTCACCTGCTGCCGGCAGTTCCCGATTTGGCAGGTGTGTGTGGACACCTGCTCCTGTGATTTTGGGGGAAGCTCCAACACCCTCCTCCACGTCCTCATACAAAGAGTGAGTGCAAAGCAAAGTGTTTTGCTGACCAATGCTATATAAAGTCACTTACAGTTTTCAGAAAAGGTGCTGGAAAATTGTTGAAAGCAGAGTTTAAAAAACGGTCTGGGGAGAAAGCAGGAAAATGAGACGATGAAATCAGTGCCGGAGGCGCACCTTAAATCAGCGTAGGTCAGAAGGGCTGAACAGCCTCCAACTGTGCTGTACATCGGAACAGGAGGCCATTCAGCCCCTCGAGCCTGTTCCGCCCTACAATTAGATCATTGTTGATCTGTGTCTCAACCCCATTTACCCAATTTGCTCCGTATCCCGGATCCCCTGACCCAACAAAAATCTATCAATCTCGGTCTTGAAAGCTCCCAATTGACCCCCGGCCTCAACAGCTTTCTGGGGGGGAGAGTTCCAGATTTCCACCACCCTTTGTGTGAAGAAGTGCTTCCTGACATCACCCCTGAACGGCCGGGCTCTAATTTTAAGGTTCTGCCCCCTTGTTTTGGGCTCCCCCCACCAGAGGAAATAGTTTCTCTCTACCCTGTCAACCCTGTTTAAAATTTTATACAGCTTCAAAAACTAATGTCAGAATTAGAAATGTGATTGTCAAAAAGCCAGACCCTCTGGGAATCCCTTGCTCACTTTCTCTCCCATCCCCGGATTTGGGGACCCCAGTTTGAAAACTACTACATGAGTTCAACTTAAATCTTAGCAAACGACTAACAGCATGGACAGAGAGTCACTGAAATGGTGAGAGATTGCAGAGCTCTGAGATGCAGAGGGATCTGGGTGTCCTGGTGCATGAATCACAAAAGGTTAGTATGCAGCTACAGCAAGTAATTAGGAAAGCTAATAGAATGTTATTGTTTATTGCGAGGGGAATTGAATACAAAAGTAGGGAGGTTATGCTTCAGTTATACAGGGCATTGGTGAGACCACATCTGGAGTGCTGTGTACAATATTGGTCTCCTTATTTAAGGAAGGGTGTAAATGCGTTGGAAGCAGTTCAGAGAAGGTTTACTAGACTAATACCTGGAATGGGCGGGTTGTCTTATGAGGAAAGGTTGGACAGGCTAGGCTTGTATCCGCTGGAGTTTAGAAGAGTAAGAGGTGACTTGATTGAAACATATAAGATCCTGAGGGGTCTGGACAGGGTGGATGTGGAGAGGATGTTTCCTCTTGTGGGAGAATCTAGAACTAGGGGTCACTGTTTAAAAATAAGGGGTCGCCCATTTAAGACAGAGATGAGGAGAATTTTTTTCTCAGAGGGTCGTGAGTCTTTGGAACTCTCTTCCTCAGAGGGCGGTGGAAGCAGAGTCTTTGAATATTTTTAAGGCAGAGGTAGATAGATTCTTGGTAAGCAAGGGGGTGAAAAGTTATCGGGGGTAGGTGGGACTGTGGAGTAATCAGATCAGCCGTGATCTTATTGAATGGCAGAGCAGGCTCGAAGGGCCGTGCGGCGGAGCGGGCTCGAGGGGCCGTGCGGCGGAGCGGGCTCGAGGGGCCGTGCGGCGGAGCGGGCTCGAGGGGCCGTGCGGCGGAGCGGGCTCGAGGGGCCGTGCGGCGGAGCGGGCTCGAGGGGCCGTGCGGCGGAGCGGGCTCGAGGGGCCGTGCGGCGGAGCGGGCTCGAGGGGCCGTGCGGCGGAGCGGGCTCGAGGGGCCGTGCGGCGGAGCGGGCTCGAGGGGCCGTGCGGCGGAGCGGGCTCGAGGGGCCGTGCGGCGGAGCGGGCTCGAGGGGCCGTGCGGCGGAGCGGGCTCGAGGGGCCGTGCGGCGGAGCGGGCTCGAGGGGCCGTGCGGCGGAGCGGGCTCGAGGGGCCGTGCGGCGGAGCGGGCTCGAGGGGCCGTGTGGCGGAGCGGGCTCGAGGGGCCGTGTGGAGGAGCAGGCTCGAGGGGCCGTGTGGCGGAGCAGGCTCGAGGGGCCGTGTGGCGGAGCAGGCTCGAGGGGCCGTGTGGCGGAGCAGGCTCGAGGGGCCGTGTGGCGGAGCAGGCTAGAGGGGCCGTGTGCCGACTCCTGCTCCTAGTTCGTATGTTCCTCTCCCCGCAATTCTGTGTTAACAGCATTGGAGCTCCCTCTTGTGGCTTAGTAGGCAAGAGCAATGCCCAGGTGCACACACTGAAGGAGCTCTGCACTGTCAGAGGGACAGTACTGAGGGAGCGCTGCACTGTCAGAGGGGCAGTACTGAGGGAGTGTTGCACTGTCAGAGGGTCAGTACTGAGGGAGCGCTGCACTGTCGGAGGGGCAGTACTGAGGGAGCGCTGCACTGTCGGAAGGGCAGTACTGAGGGAGCGCTGCACTGTCGGAGGGGCAGCACTGAGGGAGTGCTGCACTGTCGGAGGGGCAGTACTGAGGGAGTGCTGCACTGTTGGAGGGGCAGTACTGAGGGAGCGCCGCACTGTCGGAGGGGCAGTACTGAGGGAGCGCCGCACTGTCGGAGGGGCAGTACTGAGGGAACGCCGCACTGTCGGAGGGGCAGTACTGAGGGAGCGCCGCACTGTCGGAGGGGCAGTACTGAGGGAGCGCCGCACTGTCGGAGGGGCAGTACTGAGGGAACGCCGCACTGTCGGAGGGGCAGTACTGAGGGAGTGCTGCACTGTCAGAGGGTCAGTACTGAGGGAGCGCTGCACTGTCGGAGGGGCAGTACTGAGGGAGCGCTGCACTGTCGGAGGGGCAGTACTGAGGGAGCGCTGCACTGTCGGAGGGGCAGCACTGAGGGAGTGCTGCACTGTCGGAGGGGCAGTACTGAGGGAGTGCTGCACTGTTGGAGGGGCAGTACTGAGGGAGCGCCGCACTGTCGGAGGGGCAGTACTGAGGGAGCGCCGCACTGTCGGAGGGGCAGTACTGAGGGAACGCCGCACTGTTGGAGGGGCAGTACTGAGGGAGCGCCGCACTGTCGGAGGGGCAGTACTGAGGGAGCGCCGCACTGTCGGAGGGGCAGTACTGAGGGAACGCCGCACTGTCGGAGGGGCAGTACTGAGGGAGCGCTGCACTGTCGGAGGTGTCGTCTTTCGGATGAGACGTTAAACCAAGGCCACATCTGCTCTCTCAGGTTGACGTAAAAGATCCCATGGTACTATTCGAAGAGCAGGGGGAGTTCCCCCTCCCCCCGCGTCCTGGGGCCACTATTTATCCCTCAATCAACATCACTAAAACAGATGATCTGGTATTTGATTTAATTCATTCTGGGGATGTGGGTGTCGCTGGCAAGGCCGGCATTTATTGCCCATCCCGAGTTGCCCTGGGAAGGTGGCGGTGAGCCGCCGCCTTCTTGAACCGCTGGTCGCGGGTTTGATACAATCTGAGTGACCACTTCAGAGGGCGGTTTAGAGTCAATGATGTTGGTCTGGGACTGGAGTCACCTATAGGCCAGACCGGGTAAGGACGGCAGGTTTCCTTCCCTAAAAGGACATTAGTGAACCCGCTGGGTTTTTACGAGAATCCGACAGCTTCATGGTCACTCTTACTGATCCCAGCTTTTTATTTCCAGATGTTTTTCCTGAAGTGAATTGAAATTCTCAGACTGCTCGCAGTGGGATTTCCCTGGATTCCTGGTCCAGGCCTCCCAGTGGCAGACTTCCTGTGAAAGTGTCAGCGGGCAGAATGTCGGCATTAATGGGCGCTACGTCGATCGTCTCTGCCCCATCAGCACCGATAACAGCGAGTTAGAAATCAGCCAAGTCCTGTCCTGCTTTAACAACAGCCCACAGCCAGTGTGACATCACAGGCTCAATGAAGGCCAACTAAACCCCGGTCAGAGGGCAATCGCAACGGGAAAGGTCCTGGGGTGAGGGTTCGAAGGTCACGAGCTGCCTCACCCAACTGCCCATTCCACGTTTGAACCCAGACGGCTATCTGTGCAAGGTGGGCACGGGTCACTGGACAGCGATCAGGATCGAGACCCCCAGGCTGTTTCATTCCCCCCCCCGCACCGCCCTCTCCCGTAACCCAGAGCCACCGCGGCTGACCATAGCCCCCATATCACAGACCCTGGGTTAGGGCAAAACGACCCCACTCGCGAATCCCGCTTTTCGTTGGCCTTGCGGCAATGGTCCACGCACCTTGTACGAGAATCGACGGAACAAAACACAGAATAAAACATCGCAGATTTAAGTTTACTGATAAGTTCAAGTGTTACACAATTCGAATTGGCCCGTACAGTTCCTGGGTGGGCGATTATCATTACTGTGTAAAAATAAAGAGACTTCCTTTTTTTTTAAGTGTTCTGGTTATCTGACACAGTCAGGCTGTGCTGTGTAATACTGTCGTGGATTACAGTGAGGCCGGTTAGTCATCCCGCACCAGGCAGCGTTGCACAGGACATTTTAGTCTTTAGGTATTTCTAACACTTGCTGCTTCGCTCTCTCTCTCTCTCTCTCTCTCGCTGTCTGACTGTCTATCTCTCGCTGTCTGTCTGTCTGTCTCACTGTCTGTCTCTCTCGCTCTGTCTCTCGCTGTCTGTCTCTCTCACTCGCACTGTCTGTGTCTCTCTCTCTCTCTCTCGCTCTGTCTGTCTCTCTCGCTCTGTCTCTCTCTCTTGATCTTGAGCTGATTTTACGACTAAGAGAGACTGTGTGAGGATTCCTACCCGACATTTTCCTGCTGCCTTGTCTGTTTTGGCCATCGCCTCCCAGCTTCTAACTCACAGCCGTAAAATAAGAAAAAAAACTGTTGGTGTTACATTTAAACGGCCCACATGCCAGTCAACACCCTGAGGTCGGTCAGTCACCTGGCACATTAACGACGGAAATCGAAGTCAAACTGAACCGCGGGCAAAAAAATATACATTTCAATAACAAGATGATGAAAACACATGGCGGGTCGATCAGCGTCTGAAAGGGAAAAGACTTAGCGTTTCTGGGGGTACTCCCGGTCCCACGGGAACACTGTGGGGGGAGGGGGGGGGGGGGGAAGCTGGGCTTTGGCGAAACACCTGCCCCTTTCACCACATCCGCAATCACCCGCCATGCGCCACGAGACCAGCTCCTCCTGCCCCGCCCCCCCCTCACAGCGCGCGAACCCATCTTTCTCCTTCAGATGCCGGCGGACTCGTCTACTTCGGGCGCTTCAAGCTGGCGATTTCGCGACGGTTCCTTGTACGTTGGCACATCTCTCCCGTCGACAGTGTTGCGAGCGGTACGGGTCGGGTCAGGTGACGTGTCCGGTTCAAACGCGGTGTCCGATACTTTCACGTGTCCGAGGCGCTGGTCTATTCTAACACGGGATGGGGGGCACAGTGAGGGTCGGGGTGGGGGCGCATTCCTTGCAGCACGCTGCCCGGCTCTGGCCCGCCCTTCAGACGGGATCCGCGGTCCCTGCTCCGTGCCCGTTCACCTGCGGTTGCGCGGTGGCGCTGCCCAGTGCCGCTCCGCTGTTAACCTCTCCTCCTGCCACCACTGCGGGCGCCGCCATTTCTGTCGCCATTTCTTCTTCGGGCGTGACTGCCCCCTCCTCCTCACGTCTCCGGTAGGCTTCGCAAAGCGGGAGGTCAGCGCCGTCCCACAGGCTGTAGCTTGCCAGGAACAAAGATGGCGTAAGAAAGAAGAGCAAGGTTTGTAAGAACGAGACAGGAGAACGACACAAAATAAAGGGAGTTAATGACAAAGAAAGAAAGACTTTGCATTTATATAGCGCCTTCCACCACCTCAGGACAGCCAATGAAGTACTTTTGAACTGTCGTCGCTGTTGTAATGTAGGAAGCGCAGCAGGCAATTTATGCACAGCAAGCTCCCACAAACAGCAATCTGATAATGACCAGATCATCTGATTTTTAGTGATGTTGGTTGAGGGATGAATATTGGCCCCAGGACACTGGGGAGGACTCCTCTGCTCGTCTTCCAATGCTCCTTCCACCCTCCGTAAACGTGAGCTCATCCTAAACTCCGCTGCCCCGTGTCCTAACTCACACCCAGTCCCGTTCACCCATCCCCCCCTGTGCTCACTGCCCCGTGTCCTAACTCACACCCAGTCCCATTCACCCATCACCCCCTGTGCTCACTGCCCCGTGTCCTAACTCACACCCAGTCCCATTCACCCATCACCCCCTGTGCTCACTGCCCCGTGTCCTAACTCACACCCAGTCCCGTTCACCCATCACCCCGTGCTCACTGCCCCGTGTCCTAACTCACACCCAGTCCCGTTCACCCATCACCCCATGCTCACTGCCCCGTGTCCTAACTCACACCCAGTCCCGTTCACCCATCACCCCCTGTGCTCACTGCCCCGTGTCCTAACTCACACCCAGTCCCGTTCACCCATCACCCCCTGTGCTCACTGCCCTGTGTCCTAACTCGCACCCAGTCCCGTTCACCCATCACCCCGTGCTCACTGCCCCGTGTCCTCACTCGCACCCAGTCCCGTTCACCCATCACCCCCTGTGCTCACTGCCCCGTGTCCTAACTCACACCCAGTCCCGTTCACCCATCACCCCCTGTGCTCACTGCCCCGTGTCCTAACTCACACCCAGTCCCGTTCACCCATCACCCCCTGTGCTCACTGCCCCGTGTCCTAACTCACCCCCAGTCCCGTTCACCCATCACCCCCTGTGCTCACTGCCCCGTGTCCTAACTTGCACCCAGTCCCGTTCACCCATCACCCCCTGTGCTCACTGCCCCGTGTCCTAACTCACACCCAGTCCCGTTCACCCATCACCCCGTGCTCACTGCCCCGTGTCCTAACTCACACCCAGTCCCGTTCACCCATCACCCCGTGCTCACTGCCCCGTGTCCTAACTCACACCCAGTCCCGTTCACCCATCACCCCCTGTGCTCACTGCCCCGTGTCCTAACTCACACCCAGTCCCGTTCACCCATCACCCCCTGTGCTCACTGCCCCGTGTCCTAACTCACACCCAGTCCCGTTCACCCATCACCCTCTGTGCTCACTGCCCCGTGTCCTAACTCGCACCCAGTCCCGTTCACCCATCAGCCCCTGTGCTCACTGCCCCGTGTCCTAACTCACACCCAGTCCCGTTCACCCATCACCCCCTGTGCTCACTGCCCCGTGTCCTAACTCACACCCAGTCCCGTTCACCCATCACCCCCTGTACTCACTGCCCCGTGTCCTAACTCACACCCAGTCCCGTTCACCCATCACCCCCTGTGCTCACTGCCCTGTGTCCTAACTCACACCCAGTCCCGTTCACCCCTCACCCCCTGTGCTCACTGCCCCGTGTCCTAACTCACACCAAGTCCCGTTCACCCATCACCCCCGGTGCCCAAACTCACACCCAGTCCCGTTCACCCATCACCCCCGTGCCCTAACTCACACCCAGTCCCGTTCACCCATCACCCCCGTGCCCTAACTCACACCCAGTCCCGTTCACCCATCACTCCCTGTGCTCACTGCCCCGTGTCCTAACTCGCACCAAGTCCCGTTCACCCATCACCCCCTGTGCTCACTGCCCCGTGTCCTAACTCACACCCAGTCCCGTTCACCCATCACCCCCTGTGCTCACTGCCCCGTGTCCTAACTCACACCCAGTCCCGTTCACCCATCACCCCCTGTGCTCACTGCCCCGTGTCCCAACTCACACCAAGTCCCGTTCACCCATCACCCCGTGCTCACTGCCCCGTGTCCTAACTCTCACCCAGTCCCGTTCACCCATCACCCCCTGTGCTCACTGCCCCGTGTCCTAACTCACACCCAGTCCCGTTCACCCATCACCCCCTGTGCTCACTGCCCCGTGTCCTAACTCACACCCAGTCCCGTTCACCCATCACCCCCTGTGCTCACTGCCCCGTGTCCTAACTCACACCCAGTCCCGTTCACCCATCACCCCGTGCTCACTGCCCCGTGTCCTAACTCACACCCAGTCCCGTTCACCCATCACCCCCTGTGCTCACTGCCCCGTGTCCTAACTCACACCCAGTCCCGTTCACCCATCACCCCCTGTGCTCACTGCCCCGAGTCCTAACTCACACCGAGCCCCGTTCACCCATCACCCCCTGTGCTCACTGCCCCCGTGTCCGAACTCACACCCAGTCCCGTTCACCCATCACCCCGTGCTCACTGCCCCGTGTCCGAACTCACACCCAGTCCCGTTCACCCATCACCCCGTGCTCACTGCCTCGTGTCCTAACTCACACCCAGTCCCGTTCACCCATCACCCCCTGTGCTCACTGCCCCGTGTCCTAACTCACACCCAGTCCCGTTCACCCATCACCCCCTGTGCTCACTGCCCCATGTCCTAACTCACACCCAGTCCCGTTCACCCATCACCCCCTGTGCTCACTGCCCCGTGTCCTAACTCACACCCAGTCCCGTTCACCCATCACCCCCTGTGCTCACTGCCCCGTGTCCTAACTCGCACCCAGTCCCGTTCACCCATCACCCCCTGTGCTCACTGCCCCGTGTCCTAACTCACACCCAGTCCCGTTCACCCATCACCCCCTGTGCTCACTGCCCCGTGTCCTAACTCGCACCCAGTCCCGTTCACCCATCACCCCCTGTGCTCACTGCCCCGTGTCCTAACTCACACCAAGTCCCGTTCAGCCATCACCCCGTGCTCACTGCCCCGTGTCCTAACTCGCACCCAGTCCCGTTCACCCATCACCCCCTGTGCTCACTGCCCCGTGTCCTAACTCACACCCAGTCCCGTTCACCCATCACCCCCTGTGCTCACTGCCCCGTGTCCTAACTCGCACCAAGTCCCGTTCACCCATCACCCCCTGTGCTCACTGCCCCGTGTCCTAACTCACACCCAGTCCCGTTCACCCATCGCCCCCTGTGCTCACTGCCCGTGTCCTAACTCGCACCAAGTCCCATTCACCCATCTCCCCTGTGCTCACTGCCCGTGTCCTAACTCGCACCCAGTCCCGTTCACCCATCACCCCCTGTGCTCACTGCCCCGTGTCCTAACTCACACCCAGTCCCGTTCACCCGTCACCCCCTGTGCTCGCTGCCCCGTGTCCTAACTCACACCCAGTCCCGTTCACCCATCACTCCCTGTGCTCACTGCCCCGTGTCCTAACTCACACCCAGTCCCGTTCACCCATCACTCCCTGTGCTCACTGCCCCGTGTCCTAACTCACACCCAGTCCCGTTCACCCATCACCCCGTGCTCACTGCCCCGTGTCCTAACTCACACCCAGTCCCGTTCACCCATCATCCCCTGTGCTCACTGCCCCGTGTCGTAACTCACACCCAGTCCCGTTCACCCATCATCCCCTGTGCTCACCGCCCCGTGTCCTAACTCGCACCCAGTCCCGTTCACCCATCACCCCCTGTGCTCACTGCCCCGTGTCCTAACTCACACCCAGTCCCGTTCACCCATCACTCCCTGTGCTCACTGCCCCGTGTCCTAACTCACACCCACTCCCGTTCACCCATCACCCCCTGTGCTCACTGCCCCGTGTCCTAACTCACACCCAGTCCCGTTCACCCATCACCCCGTGCTCACTGCCCCGTGTCCTAACTCACACCCAGTCCCGTTCACCCATCACCCCCTGTGCTCACTGCCCCGTGTCCTAACTCACACCCAGTCCCGTTCACCCATCACCCCGTGCTCACTGCCCCGTGTCCTAACTCACACCCAGTCTCGTTCACCCATCACCCCCTGTGCTCACTGCCCCGTGTCCTAACTCACACCCAGTCCCGTTCACCCATCACCCCCTGTGCTCACTGCCCCGTGTCCTAACTCACACCCAATCCCGTTCACCCATCACCCCCTGTGCTCACTGCCCCGTGTCCTAACTCACACCCAGTCCCGTTCACCCATCACCCCCTGTGCTCACTGCCCCGTGTCCTAACTCACACCCAATCCCGTTCACCCATCACTCCCTGTGCTCACTGCCCCGTGTCCTAACTCACACCCACTCCCGTTCACCCATCACCCCCTGTGCTCACTGCCCCGTGTCCTAACTCACACCCAGTCCCGTTCACCCATCACCCCGTGCTCACTGCCCCGTGTCCTAACTCACACCCAGTCCCGTTCACCCATCACCCCCTGTGCTCACTGCCCCGTGTCCTAACTCACACCCAGTCCCGTTCACCCATCACCCCGTGCTCACTGCCCCGTGTCCTAACTCACACCCAGTCTCGTTCACCCATCACCCCCTGTGCTCACTGCCCCGTGTCCTAACTCACACCCAGTCCCGTTCACCCATCACCCCCTGTGCTCACTGCCCCGTGTCCTAACTCACACCCAATCCCGTTCACCCATCACCCCCTGTGCTCACTGCCCCGTGTCCTAACTCACACCCAGTCCCGTTCACCCATCTCCCCTGTGCTCACTGCCCCGTGTCCTAACTGACACCCAGTCCCGTTCACCCATCATCCCCTGTGCTCACTGCCCCGTGTCCTAACTCGCACCAAGTCCCGTTCACCCATCACCCTCTGTGCTCACTGCCCCGTGTCCTAACTCGCACCAAGTCCCATTCACCCATCTCCCCTGTGCTCACTGCCCGTGTCCTAACTCACACCAAGTCCCGTTCACCCATCACCCCCTGTGCTCACTGCCCCGTGTCCTAACTCACACCCAGTCCCGTTCACCCATCACCCCCTGTGCTCGCTGCCCCGTGTCCTAACTCACACCCAGTCCCGTTCACCCATCACCCCGTGCTCACTGCCCCGTGTCCTAACTCACACCCAGTCCCGTTCACCCATCAACCCGTGCTCACTGCCCCGTGTCCTAACTCACACCCAGTCCCGTTCACCCATCACCCCCTGTGCTCACTGCCCCATGTCCTAACTCACACCCAGTCCCGTTCACCCATCACCCCCTGTGCTCACTGCCCCGTGTCCTAACTCGCACCAAGTCCCGTTCACCCATCACCCCCTGTGCTCACTGCCCCGTGTCCTAACTCACACCCAGTCCCGTTCACCCATCACCCCCTGTGCTCGCTGCCCCGTGTCCTAACTCACACCCAGTCCCGTTCACCCATCAACCTGTGCTCACTGCCCCGTGTCCTAACTCACACCCAGTCCCGTTCACCCATCACCCCCTGTGCTCACTGCCCCGTGTCCTAACTCACACCCAGTCCCGTTCACCCATCACCCCCTGTGCTCACTGCCCCGTGTCCTAACTCGCACCAAGTCCCGTTCACCCATCACCCCCTGTGCTCACTGCCCCGTGTCCTAACTCACACCCAGTCCCATTCACCCATCACCCCCTGTGCTCGCTGACCTACATTGGCTCCCGGTCCGGCAACACCTCGATTTTAAAAATTCTCACCCTTGTTTTCAAATCCCTCCATGGCCCTCCTCGCCCCTCCCTCTCTCTGTAACCCCCTACAGCTCCACAACCCCCCCCGAGATCTCTGCGCTCCTCCAATTCTGGCCTCTTGCGCATCCCCGATTTCCATCGCTCCACCATTGGAGGCCGTGCCTTCAGCCGCCAGGGCCCCGAGCTCTGGAATTCCCTCCCTAAACCTCTCCGCCTCTCGCTCCTCCTTTAAGACGCTCCTTAAAACCGACCTCTTTGACCGAGCTTTTGGTCACCTGCCCTAATATCGCCTTCTGTGGCTCGGTGTCAAATTCTGTCTGATAATCGCTCCTGTGAAGCACCTTGGGACGTTTTACTACATTAAAACGCTATATAAATGCAAGTTGTTGTTGTGGAATGTGGATTCCCTGTCAGAAAATCAGCCATAAAACAGCACACAGTCTGTCAGAGCACCCAGCAAACACTCCCAGGGCAGGTACAGCATGGGTTAGATACAGGGTAAAGCTCCCTCTACACTGTCCCATCAAACACTCCCAGGGCAGGTACAGCATGGGTTAGATACAGAGTAAAGCTCCCTCTACACTGTCCCATCAAACACTCCCAGGGCAGGTACAGCACAGGTTCGATACAGAGTAAAGCTCCCTCTACACTGTCCCATCAAACACCCCCAGGGCAGGTACAGCATGGGTTAGATACAGAGTAAAGCTCCCTCTACACTGTCCCATCAAACACTCCCAGGGCAGGTACAGCACGGGTTAGATACAGAGTAAAGCTCCCTCTACACTGTCCCATCAAACACTCCCAGGGCATCTACAGCACGGGTTAGATACAGAGTAAAGCTCCCTCTACACTGTCCCATCAAACACTCCCAGGGCAGGTACAGCATGGGTTAGATACAGAGTAAAGCTCCCTCTACACTGTCCCATCAAACACTCCCAGGGCAGGTACAACACGGGTTAGATACAGAATAAATCTCCCTCTACACTGTCCCATCAAACACTCCCAGGGCAGGTACAGCATGGGTTAGATACAGAGTAAAGCTCCCTCTACACTGTCCCATCAAACACTCCCAGGGCAGGTATAGCACGGGTTAGATAAAGAGTAAAGCTCCCTCTACACTGTCCCATCAAACACTCCCAGGGCTGGTACAGCACAGGGTTAGATACAGAGTAAAGCTCCCTCTACACTGTCCCATCAAACACTCCCAGGGCAGCTACAGCACGGGTTAGATACAGAGTAAAGCTCCCTCTACACTGTCCCAGCAAACACTCCCAGGGGAGGTACAGCACGGGTTAGATACAGAGTAAAGCTCCCTCTACACTGTCCCCAGCAAACACTCCCAGGGCAGGTACAGCACGGGTTAGATACAGAGTAATGCTCCCTCTACACTGTCCCATCAAACACTCCCAGGGCAGGTACAGCACGGGTTAGATACAGAGTAAAGCTCCCTCTACACTGTCCCCAGCAAACACTCCCAGGGCAGGTACAGCACGGGTTAGATACAGAGTAAAGCTCCCTCTACACTGTCCCCATCAAACACTCCCAGGGCAGGTATAGCACGGGTTAGATAAAGAGTAAAGCTCCCTCTACACTGTCCCATCAAACACTCCCAGGGCAGGTACAGCACGGGTTAGATACAGAGTAAAGCTCCCTCTACACTGTCCCCATCAAACACTCCCAGGGCAGGTACAGCACGGGTTAGATACAGAGTAAAGCTCCCTCTACACTGTCCCAGCAAACACTCCCAGGGCAGGTACAGCACGGGTTAGATACAGAGTAAAGCTCCCTCTACACTGTCCCATCAAACACTCCCAGGGCAGGTACAGCACGGGTTAGATACAGAGTAAAGCTCCCTCTACACTGTCCCATCAAACACTCCCAGGGCAGGTACAGCACGGGTTAGATACAGAGTAAAGCTCCCTCTACACTGTCCCAGCAAACACTCCCAGGGCAGGTACAGCACGGGTTAGATACAGAGTAAAGCTCCGTCTACACTGTCCCATCAAACACTCCCAGGGCAGGTACAGCACGGGTTAGATACAGAGTAAAGCTCCCTCTACACTGTCCCAGCAAACACTCCCAGGGCAGGTACAGCACGGGTTAGATACAGAGTAAAGCTCCGTCTACACTGTCCCATCAAACACTCCCAGGGCAGGTACAGCACGGGTTAGATACAGAGTAAAACTCCCTCTACACTGTCCCAGCAAACGCTCCCAGGGCAGGTACAGCACGGGTTAGATACAGAGTAAAGCTCCCTCTACACTGTCATAGAGTCAGAGTCATAGAGTTATACAGCACGGATAGAGGCCCTTCGGCCCATCGTGTCCGCGCCGGCCATCACGCCCTGTCTAATCTAATCCCATATTCCAGCATTTGGTCCGTAGCCTTGTATGCTATGGCATTTCAAGTGCTCATCCAAATGCGTCTTGAATGTTGTGAAGGTTCCAGCCTCCACAACCCTTCCGGGCAGTGAGTTCCAGACTCCAACCACCCTCTGGGTGAAAAAGTTCTTTCTCAAATCCCCTCTAAACCTCCCGCCCTTTACCTTGAATCTGTGCCCCCTAGTTATTGACCCTTCTACTAAGGGAAAAAGCTCCTTAGTATCCATCCTATCTATGCCCCTCATAATTTTGTACACCTCAATCATGTCCCCCCTCAGCCTCCTCTGCTCCAAGGAAAACAAACCCAATCTGCCCAGTCTCTCTTCATAGCTGAAGCGTTCCAGCCCTGGTAGCATCCTGGTGAATCTCCTCTGCACCCTCTCCAAAGCTATCACATCCTTCCTGTAGTGTGGCGACCAGAACTGCACACAGTATTCCAGCTGTGGCCTAACCAGTGTTTTATACAGCTCCATCATAACCTCCTTGCTCTTATATTCTATGCCTCGGCTAATGAAGGCAAGTATCCCATATGCCTTTTTTACCACCTTATCCACCTGTTCCGCCGCCTTCAGGGATCTGTGTACTTGCACACCCAGATCCCTCTGACCCTCCGTCTTGCCTAGGGTCTTACCATTCATTGTGTATTCCCTTGACTTGTTAGTCCCCCCAAAGTGCATCACCTCGCACTTTTCCGGGTTAAATTCCATTTGCCACTGTTCCGCCCATCTGACCAACCCATCGATATCGTCCTGCAGACTGAGGCTACCCTCCTCGCTATTTACCACCCTACCAATTTTTGTATCATCCGCGAACTTACTGATCATACCTTTTACATTCATATCCAAGTCATTAATATAGACCACAAACAGCAAGGGACCCAGCACTGATCCCTGTGGTACCCCACTGGCCACAGGCTTCCAGTCACAAAAACAACCTTCGACCATCACCCTCTGCCTTCTGCCACTAAGCCAGTTTTGTATCCAACGTGCCAAGGCACCCTGGATTCCATGGGCTCTTACCTTCTTGACCAGGCTCCTGTGCAGGACTTTATCGAAGGCCTTACTGAAATCCATGTATACCACATCCACTGCGTTACCCTCATCCACACACCTAGTCACCCCCTCAAAAAATTCAATCAAATTAGTCAGACATGATCTTCCCTTGACAAAGCCATGTTGACTATCCCTGATTAATCCTTGCCTCTCCAAGTGGAGACTGATTTTGTCCCTCAGAATTTTTTCCATGTCCCATCAAACACTCCCAGGGCAGGTACAGCACGGGTTAGATACAGAATAAAGCTCCCTCTGCACTGTCCCATCAAACACTCCCAGGGCAGGTACAGCACGGGTTAGATACAGAATAAAGCTCCCTCTGCACTGTCCCATCAAACACTCCCAGGGCAGGTACAGCACGGGTTAGATACAGAATAAAGCTCCCTCTGCACTGTCCCATCAAACACTCCCAGGGCAGGTGCAGCACGGGTTAGATACAGAGTAAAGCTCCCTCTACGCTGTCCCATCAAACACTCCCAGGGCAGGTACAGCATGGGTTAGATACAGAGTAAAACTCCCTCTACACAGTCCCATCAAACACTCCCAGGGCAGGTACAGCATGGGTTAGATACAGAGTAAAGCTCCCTCTGCACTGTCCCATCAAACACTCCCAGGGCAGGTACAGCACGTGTTAGATACAGAGTAAAGCTCGCTCTACACTTTCCCCATCAAACACTCCCAGGGCAGGTACAGCACGGGTTAGATACAGAGTAAAGCTCCCTCTACACTATCCCATCAAACACTCCCAGGGCAGGGACAGCACGGGTTAGATACAGAGTAAAGCTCCCTCTACACTATCCCATCAAACACTCCCAGGGCAGGTACAGCACGGGTTAGGTACAGAGTAAAGCTCGCTCTACACTGTCCCCATCAAACACTCCCAGGGCAGGGACAGCACGGGTTAGATACAAAGCAAAGCCCCCTCTACACTGTCCCATCAAACACTCCCAGGGCAGGTACAGCATGGGTTAGATACAGAGTAAAGCTCCCTCTACACTGTCCCCATCAAACACTCCCAGGGCAGGTACAGCACAGGTTAGATACAGAGTAAAGCTCCCTCTACACTGTCCCATCAAACACTCCCAGGGCAGTTACAGCACGGGTTAGATACAGAATAAAGCTCCCTCTGCACTGTCCCATCAAACACTCCCAGGGCAGGTACAGCACGGGGTTAGATACAGAGTAAAGCTCCCTCTACACTGTCCCCATCAAACACTCCCAGGGCAGGTACAGCACGGGTTAGATACAGAGTAAAGCTCCCTCTACACTGTCCCATCAAACACGCCCAGGGCAGGTGCAGCACGGGTTAGATACAGAGTAAAGCTCCCTCTACACTGTCCCATCAAACAATCCCAGGGCAAGTACAGCACGGGTTAGATACAGAGTAAAGCTCCCTCTACACTGTCCCATCAAACACTCCCAGGGCAGGTACAGCACGGGTTAGATACAGAGTAAAGCTCCCTCTACACTGTCCGAGCAAAGACTCCCAGGGCAGGTACAGCACGGGTTAGATACAGAGTAAAGCTCCCTCTACACTGTCCCATCAAACACTCCCAGGGCAGGGACAGCACGGGTTAGATACAGAGTAAAGCTCCCTCTACACTATCCCATCAAACACTCCCAGGGCAGGTACAGCACGGGTTAGATACAGAGTAAAGCTCGCTCTACACTGTCCCCATCAAACACTCCCAGGGCAGGGACAGCACGGGTTAGATACAGAGCAAAGCCCCCTCTACACTGTCCCATCAAACACTCCCAGGGCAGGTACAGCACAGGTTAGATACAGAGTAAAGCTCCCTCTACACTGTCCCATCAAACACTCCCAGGGCAGTTACAGCACGGGTTAGATACAGAATAAAGCTCCCTCTGCACTGTCCCATCAAACACTCCCAGGGCAGGTACAGCACGGGGTTAGATACAGAGTAAAGCTCCCTCTACACTGTCCCCATCAAACACTCCCAGGGCAGGTACAGCACGGGTTAGATACAGAGTAAAGCTCCCTCTACACTGTCCCATCAAACACGCCCAGGGCAGGTGCAGCACGGGTTAGATACAGAGTAAAGCTCCCTCTACACTGTCCCATCAAACAATCCCAGGGCAGGTACAGCACGGGTTAGATACAGAGTAAAGCTCCCTCTACACTGTCCCATCAAACACTCCCAGGGCAGGTACAGCACGGGTTAGATACAGAGTAAAGCTCCCTCTACACTGTCCGAGCAAACACTCCCAGGGCAGGTACAGCACGGGTTAGATACAGAGTAAAGCTCCCTCTACACTGTCCCATCAAACACTCCGAGGGCAGGTACAGCACGGGTTAGATACAGAGTAAAGCTCCCTCTACACTGTCCCATCAAACACTCCCAGGGCAGGTACAGCACGGGTTAGATCCAGAGTAAAGCTCCCTCTACACTGTCCCAGCAAACACTCCCAGGGCAGGTACAGCACGGGTTAGATACTGAGTAAAGCTCCCTCTACACTGTCCCATCAAACACTCCCAGGGCAGGGACAGCACGGGTTAGATACAGAGTAAAGCTCCCTCTACACTGTCCCCATCAAACACTCCCAGGGCAGGTACAGCACGGGTTAGATACAGAATAAAGCTCCCTCTACACTGTCCCATCAAACACTCCCAGGGCCGGTACAGCACGGGTTAGATACAGAATAAAGCTCCCTCTACACTGTCCCATCAAACACTCCCAGGGCAGGTACAGCATGGGTTAGATACAGAGTAAAGCTCCCTCTACACAGTCCCATCAAACACTCCCAGGGCAGGTACAGCACGGGGTTAGATACAGAGTAAAGCTCCCTCTACACTGTCCCCATCAAACACTCCCAGGGCAGGTACAGCACGGGTTAGATACAGAGTAAAGCTCCCTCTACACTGTCCCCATCAAACACTCCCAGGGCAGGTACAGCACGGGTTAGATACAGAGTAAAGCTCCCTCTACACTGTCCCCATCAAACACTCCCAGGGCAGGTACAGCACGGGTTAGATACAGAATAAAGCTCCCTCTGCACTGTCCCATCAAACACTCCCAGGGCAGGTACAGCACGGGTTAGATACAGAGTAAAGCTCCCTCTGCACCATCCCATCAAACACTCCCAGGGCAGGTACAGCACGGGTTAGATACAGAGTAAAGCTCGCTCTACATTGTCCCCATCAAACACTCCCAGGGCAGGTATGGCATGGGTTAGATACAGAGTAAAGCTCGCTCTACACTGTCCCCATCAAACACTCCCAGGGCAGGTGCAGCACGGGTTAGATACAGAATAAAGCTCCCTCTACACTGTCCCATCAAACACTCCCAGGGCAGGTACAGCATGGGTTAGATACAGAGTAAAGCTCCCTCTGCACTGTCCCATCAAACACTCCCAGGGCAGGTACAGCACGGGTTAGATACAGAGTAAAGCTCGCTCTAAACTGTCCCCATCAAACACTCCCAGGGCAGGTACAGCACGGGTTAGATACAGGGTAAAGCTCGCTCTACACTGTCCCCATCAAACACTCCCAGGGCAGGTACAGCACGGGTTAGATACAGAGTAAAGCTCGCTCTAAACTGTCCCCATCAAACACTCCCAGGGCAGGTACAGCACGGGTTAGATACAGGGTAAAGCTCGCTCTACACTGTCCCCATCAAACACTCCCAGGGCAGGTACAGCACGGGTTAGATACAGAGCAAAGCCCCCTCTACACTGTCCCATCAAACACTCCCAGGGCAGGTACAGCACGGGTTAGATACAGAGTAAAGCTCGCTCTAAACTGTCCCCATCAAACACTCCCAGGGCAGGTACAGCACGGGTTAGATACAGGGTAAAGCTCGCTCTACACTGTCCCCATCAAACACTCCCAGGGCAGGTACAGCACGGGTTAGATACAGAGCAAAGCCCCCTCTACACTGTCCCATCAAACACTCCCAGGGCAGGTACAGCACGGGTTAGATACAGAGCAAAGCCCCCTCTACACTGTCCCATCAAACACTCCCAGGGCAGGTACAGCATGGGTTAGATACAGAGTAAAGCGCCCTCTACACAGTCCCATCAAACACTCCCAGGGCAGGTACTGCATGGGTTAGATACAGAGTAAAGCTCCCTCTACACTGTCCCATCAAACACTCCCAGGGAAGGTACTGCATGGGTTAGATACAGAGTAAAGCTCCCTCTACACTGTCCCATCAAACACTCCCAGGGCAGGTACAGCATGGGTTAGATACAGAGTAAAGCTCCCTCTACACTGTCCCATCAAACACTCCCAGGGCAGGTACAGCATGGGTTAGATACAGAGTAAAGCTCCCTCTACACTGTCCCATCAAACACACCCAGGGCAGGTACAGCTCGGGTTAGATACAGAGTAAAGCTCCCTCTACACTGACCCATCAAACACTCCCAGGGCAGGTACTGCATGGGTTAGATACAGAGTAAAGCTCCCTCTACACTGTCCCATCAAACACTCCCAGGGCAGGTACAGCACGGGTTAGATGCAGAGTAAAGCTCCCTCTACACTGTCCCATCAAACACCCCCAGGGCAGGTACAGCACGGGCTAGATACAGAGTAAAGCTTCCTCTACACTGTCCCATCAAACACTCCCAGGGCAGGTACAGCATGGGTTAGATACAGAGTAAAGCTCCCTCTACACTGTCCCATCAAACACTCCCAGGGCAGGTACAGCACGGGTTAGATACAGAGTAAAGCTCCCTCTACACTGTCCCATCAAACACTCCCAGGGCAGGTACAGCACGGGTTAGATACAGAGTAAAGCTCCCTCTGCACTGTCCCATCAAACACTCCCAGGGCAGGTACAGCACGGGTTAGATAGAGAGTAAAGCGCCCTCTACACAGTCCCATCAAACACTCCCAGGGCAGGTACAGCATGGGTTAGATACAGAGTAAAGCTCCCTCTACACTGTCCCATCAAACACTCCCAGGGCAGGTACAGTGTGTGTTGGTGGGCTATTTAACTAAGAAGGGCATCACAGCCGAGCCTAATTCGGTCATCAGCCAGCATGCAATCGGAATCACTGCGGAGGGATCAGTACTTGGAACCCCGGCCAATGTTCCCTAACCCAGAGACACATCCAAAGGCCCACAGTAGCAACCCTCTGCCGACCCCCAGCTGTGATCAGGTAACTCAGCACGGTCCGGGGATAAAAACCCGGAGATTCCCGGGCTGTGTCGAGTGGGTCACTCACTGGGCAGCGCCATTACTGAATGAAACCGTACCAGGAGCCGGTCCGTTGATTCAAAGTAAAAAGTCTGCTGAAAATGAACTCAAGCTGGAAAGGCAGAGTGAGGAAGCGACAGGAGCAAAGCTGGTGGAACTTCTATTAGATGAGGTGATGTTAAACAGAAACACAGAGATTGAAATCGGTGATCTGTATGATTTTAACTTTATTTACGAAGAATTTAAAATGTTTAAAGTGGAATGCTGGAATGTATAATTGAATGAAGTATGCAGCTTTTAAATTATATATAAATCTTAAAACAAAAATGAACACAAGTACAGAGATAAAAACAATTTCCTTTTTTAAAAATGTCGGGAACAGTGAACAAGGCACAAGGTGTAATGGCAATTATTGCTGTAACATTCACTTGGACATCACTACTGGACGGTTCTGCTTATTCAAACAGGTTCCGCTCTCGGTCCGCACTCTAAACCATCACAGCCCTGGGCGGGAGTCTGACTGACGACAGCCTTTTAATTTAAAGCATGTGTTTCACGGAAATAGAATCCGACGCCTGTGAAGGAGGAGGTCACGTTGATTTTAAAAAGCGAGTCGAGGTGCTTAGGGCGGATTCCACCAATGTTCCCTTTAAGTTGCGCAGCTGTGCAGTGCTCTGGAGCTCCCACGCAGCCGGCTCGCCGGCTTTTAAATGGGAAAAAACCCGCATGCGCGGCATTTTGAATGGGCCGCGCAGCCCAAGAAAAATTCAAGGGAGCATTGGTTTCCGTGCGCTCCTGTTCTCTCACCCCACACTCCACTCGTCCCAATCAGCTGTTCATTCCCTCCCCTCCCGAGGGTGCTGGCTCTCGCTGGGGTACGGATACACGGCTCTCGCTGGGGTACGGATACACGGCGCTCGCTGGGGTACGGATACACGGCGCTCGCTGGGGTACGGATACACGGCTCTCGCTGGGGTACGGATACACGGCTCTCGCTGGGGTACGGATACACGGCTCTCGCTGGGGTACGGATACACGGCTCTCGCTGGGGTACGGATACACGGCTCGCGCTGGGGTACGGATACACGGCTCTCGCTGGGGTACGGATACACGGCGCTCGCTGGGGTACGGATACACGGCTCTCGCTGGGGTACGGATACACGGCGCTCGCTGGGGTACGGATACACGGCGCTCGCTGGGGTACGGATACACGGCGCTCGCTGGGGTACGGATACACGGCTCTCGCTGGGGTACGGATACACGGCGCTCGCTGGGGTACGGATACACGGCGCTCGCTGGGGTACGGATACACGGCGCTCGCTGGGGTACGGATACACGGCGCTCGCTGGGGTACGGATACACGGCTCTCGCTGGGGTACGGATACACGGCTCTCGCTGGGGTACGGATACACGGCTCTCGCTGGGGTACGGATACACGGCGCTCGCTGGGGTACGGATACACGGCTCTCGCTGGGGTACGGATACACGGCTCTCGCTGGGGTACGGATACACGGCTCTCGCTGGGGTACGGATACACGGCTCTCGCTGGGGTACGGATACACGGCTCTCGCTGGGGTACGGATACACGGCTCTCGCTGGGGTACGGATACACGGCTCGCGCTGGGGTACGGATACACGGCTCGCGCTGGGGTACGGATACACGGCTCGCGCTGGGGTACGGATACACGGCGCTCGCTGGGGTACGGATACACGGCGCTCGCTGGGGTACGGATACACGGCGCTCGCTGGGGTACGGATACACGGCGCTCGCTGGGGTACGGATACACGGCGCTCGCTGGGGTACGGATACACGGCGCTCGCTGGGGTACGGATACACGGCGCTCGCTGGGGTACGGATACACGGCTCTCGCTGGGGTACGGATACACGGCTCTCGCTGGGGTACGGATACACGGCTCTCGCTGGGGTACGGATACACGGCTCTCGCTGGGGTACGGATACACGGCTCTCGCTGGGGTACGGATACACGGCTCTCGCTGGGGTACGGATACACGGCTCTCGCTGGGGTACGGATACACGGCTCTCGCTGGGGTACGGATACACGGCTCTCGCTGGGGTACGGATACACGGCTCTCGCTGGGGTACGGATACACGGCTCTCTGGCATCCACCCCCCAGGTGTGAGCTCGTCTGATAATCTATTTGGCTGCGGGAGGCATCACAGCTGAATCCAATCCTGTTCCCGCCCGATGGTGCGTATGCGCAGACACACACTCTCTCCAGCAGGAGTCACTGATGCTGGGCAGTGATCAGGAGCGGGAACCATCATTCCCCCCCCCCCCGCAACCCAGCCCAGGGGCACTGAGGCCGATTGTAGCCGCTGCTCCAGCCCCCGGTCTCCAGCCCCAGGTCTCCAGGCTCTGGTCTCCAGGCCCAGACCCTGGTCCCAGTCTCCGGCTCTGGTCTCCAGCCCCAGGCTCTGGTCTCCAGCCCCCGGTCTCCGGCCCCAGGCTCTGGTCTCCAGCCCCTGGTCTCCGGCCCCAGGCTCTGGTCTCCAGCCCCTGGTCTCCGGCCCCAGAGCTGCCCCTTTACTGACTCCCAGTTGTTGAGCACCAAAGTTACTCACTGTACAGCTGGGGCTGTAATCATATTATGGGATGCATGTGGAATATTATGGGATGTGCAGCTAACTCAGACTGATATTATGGGATGTCCAGTTAAGTGACAGCTTTGATATTATGGGATGTGCATGTCGCATAATACTGGAATATTATGGGATGTACATGCAATAGTTATATTATGGGATGTACAGGCAATACACAGCAATGATATTATGGGATGTGCAAGCAATTCACAACCCCTTGTGATATATTATGGGATGTACAGGTTAAGTTGGATCTTTGCATGTAACACACGTGTGAGAGCACTGCTGGTATTATGGGATGTCCTGGAGTGGGAGTGGAAGGAGGAGGTTCGGAATTGCACAGTCCGTCAACTTTAACACCCGTGACACTGGGCTTTGTTTCTGTTCGGCAGCTTTAGAAAGAAGCATATCACAGCATCAAAGTATAAATGTATATCGTATACATCTCCATGGGGTGAGAGGGCTCTCCTGTGAGGAGAGATAGACGGGCCTGTACTCTCTGGAGTTTAGAAGAATGAGAGGTGATCTCATTGAAACATATAAGATTCCGAGGGGGATTGACAGGGTAGATGCTGAGAGGTTGTTTCCCCCTGGCTGGAGAGTCTAGAACTAGGGGCCACAGTCTCAGAATAAGGGGTCGGCCATTTAGGACTGAGATGAGGAGAAATTTCTTCACTCAGAGGGTGGTGAATCTTTGGAATTCTCTACCCCAGAGAGCTGTGGAGGCTCCGTCATTGAGTATATTCAAGGCTGAGATCGAGAGATTTTTAGACTCTGGGGGAATCGAGATCTGGGGATCGGGCGGGAAAGTGGAGTTGAGGTCGATGATCAGCCCTGATCTCACTGAATGGAAGAGCAGGCTCGAGGGGCCGTGTGGCAGAGCGGGCTCGAGGGGCCGTGCGGCGGAGCGGGCTCGAGGGGCCGTGCGGCAGAGCGGGCTCGAGGGGCCGTGCGGCGGAGCGGGCTCGAGGGGCCGTGCGGCGGAGCGGGCTCGAGGGGCCGTGCGGCGGAGCGGGCTCGAGGGGCCGTGCGGCGGAGCGGGCTCGAGGGGCCGTGCGGCGGAGCGGGCTCGAGGGGCCGTGCGGCGGAGCGGGCTCGAGGGGCCGTGCGGCGGAGCGGGCTCGAGGGGCCGTGCGACGGAGCGGGCTCGAGGGGCCGTGCGGCGGAGCGGGCTCGAGGGGCCGTGCGGCGGAGCGGGCTCGAGGGGCCGTGCGGCGGAGCGGGCTCGAGGGGCCGTGCGGCGGAGCGGGCTCGAGGGGCCGTGCGGCGGAGCGGGCTCGAGGGGCCGTGCGGCGGAGCGGGCTCGAGGGGCCGTGCGGCGGAGCGGGCTCGAGGGGCCGTGCGGCGGAGCGGGCTCGAGGGGCCGTGCGGCGGAGCGGGCTCGAGGGGCCGTGCGGCGGAGCGGGCTCGAGGGGCCGTGCGGCGGAGCGGGCTCGAGGGGCCGTGCGGCGGAGCGGGCTCGAGGGGCCGTGCGGCGGAGCGGGCTCGAGGGGCCGTGCGGCGGAGCGGGCTCGAGGGGCCGTGTGGCGGAGCGGGCTCGAGGGGCCGTGTGGCGGAGCGGGCTCGAGGGGCCGTGTGGTCGACTCCTGCTCCTAGTTCTTATGTTCTTATTGTATAGAAAGGTATTTTGTTGTTGAAGTGATTATTGTATCTAGTGACGCCCCTGTGACGCTGGTTACAGTTAAGTTGGATGATACACCATTTAATGGCTTATTTGGCTGTGAAGGGAACGTTCATGTAACCGGCCTGTGTCTTTAAGGCCACAATGCCGTTTTACTGTAAACGGACAAATGCAAGAAATATTTCCCCCACCAAATGTAACACAGAAATTGGCATTAGACACGGCGTGACATCTAATGTGTGACGAACAGGGTGCGAGTGCATACATAACCGGTTTATGATTATTATATATTAAAGATAGCTATATAAAATTATAATAGATATAAAGGATCCCTTATTAGATCTGGGAACGATCTCTAAAATAAAATTCCAGTTTGTGTTGTAAAAATTCTCAGATTCTCGTTTCGATAAAACCGGGGCAGGAAGTTATTGTCTTAAAATGACTGCCTCGTTCAGTACAACATTGAAGGAGCGTTGCTTCCGCATCACATAAAAAGTACGTTCTAAACTTCAACGTCCTCGACACACACAAGGAGGCAGGAACTGCTTGAACAGGTGCTGGAGCCGAGGGGGCTTCTTCACAATTGCACTTAGGAATGTTTTGGTGAGACGTGTTGTGCCCGAGAACGTTTAAAGATTCACCGATTGCCGAGCGTCCTGGTGTGGGTTTTTTTTTTTCTAAGCAGCCTGTTTACGACGTGTCTGCATCCCCGGGGTTTCACCTGCGAGGAATCAGCACGTTCGCCTTCAACAGATACGGGCCGGGAAAAATCCTTCGGGGGCTCACAGTGATTTTCAGCCTTGCGTCGGGAATTTGTTTTGATTACAAGTAGAGTTAGAGCGAGGAGGAAGGGACAGGTGTAAATAAATGCGGCAGAAATCCCCCCCCCCCGCCCCCGCTTATAACACCGTACACAATGGCCGGGCCAGCGACTGCTAAGGGCTGGTTTCCTACACACTGTAAGAACAGCTGGCGCGTCAGATCAGGGCCGTTCTCAACTGAAGATCGTGTGCTGCAAAGGGTGTTTCAAACGGCCCCAACTAGAACCCAAAGTCAACCCGTACAACGTTGGAAAGAGGGAAAGACTTGCATTTCTCGTGGGTGGCAGCGAGGGCCATGGGGAGATGACAAGAAGCATTCTGGGCAGAGTTTAAATATAAAGATGCCCCTCCTCAAGGAAATACATATACAGCGTGGAATATGTGCGAGAGTGTTACAGCGTAAACACGTGGGAGAGTATTACGATGTGGGATAAGGAGAGTGTTACGTTGTGAGTAGGTTGAGACTGGGTCCCACTGTGGGGTATGTCAGTGTTAGAAGGGGCGCTGCTGCGGCTGCTCACGGACACGTTCTCGAGGCTGTGCTGGGGGCAGTTCCGTGCTATTTGTACCTGGAGGAGTAATACTCTTCTTCCAGCTCGTACAGATCGACCGCGATCTCGTCTCTCAGGGTGATCAGCTTCTTGTCGCATTCTTCCTGCAGGCTGCGAAGTTGCTGCTTCCGCTGGTTAATGGATTCGTTCACCGAGGGAAAGTCGTTCAGGATCAGGAACTGCTTCAAGTCTGACACCAGCTTCATCAGAGACTCGCCAGCACGCACCTAGCAGCAGGGCAGCGGAGAAACAAGAGCCAAAATCATCAATGAGATCAGCGCTGATCTGTACCGTAACTCCATCTACCCGCCATGGTTCCGTAACCCTGAATACCCTCGCCCAACATAAAGCTACCATTCGCCGTCCGGAAATTTTCAATTGACCCCCGGCCTCAACAGCTTTCTGGGGGCGAGAGTTCCAGATTCCCACCACCCTTTGTGTGAAGAAGTGCTTCCTGACATCACCCCTGAACGGCCTGGCTCTAATTTTAAGGTTCTGCCCCCTTGTTCTGGACTCCCCCACTCCTTATTTTCATATTTCGATTATAAAGTTATACCCACAATTATAATGGGATTTACCTCTGTAAAATACACCCCAACACAGTGGTGAGAAGGTGTAATTACAGCGTGACAGTTTACATAGAAAGTTTCCATTATAAATGTGGACATAGGACTTTATAATGGAAAAAGTTGACAGGAAGTGTGGACAGATGTAATATTTTCAACATATTTTATAAATATTAATTAATGTTCTTATGCAAACATGTTCCCTGCCAATTTGCTGCTGACAATTACGAGGGTCACCGTTACACAATGGCCAGAGAATGTTCTAATTGCAGCTAACTAGAGTCCCAGAGGTGAAAGGGACAATATTATGATCACCTATACTGCCTGGAACCCTGTAATCCTCTCATTTAAAAATTCCATTCTCTATACACCCGTGGTCAGTAATTTAAGGCATTCCGGATTGCTAGGTGTAACGGGGCCAGTCCAGGATCTCCCACTAGCCTCAGCACCCCTGCTTAGGGAGGGGTAAATCAGCCCGAGTCCCCTACACTGTCAATCCGGCTGGAAATATTCCACGTGCGGACATCCAGTGATTCCTCTCTGGTCGAAAAGCCTGCTGCCTCTTAACAACAACAACTTGCATTTATACAGCACCTTTAACATAGTAAAACGTTCCAAAGCCCTTCACAGGAGCGTAAATCAGACAAAACATGACACCGAGCCACATAGGAGATATTAGGACAGGTGACAATAAGCTTGGTCAAAGAGGGAGGCTTTAAGAAGGCTCTTAAAGGAGGAGAGAGAGAGGTGGAACCCGTACCCCAGTGAGAGTCAGTGTGTGTGGAACCCGTACCCCAGTGAGAGTCAGTGTCTGTGGAACCCGTACCCCAGTGAGAGTCAGTGTCTGTGGAACCCGTACCCCAGTGAGAGTCAGTGTCTGTGGAACCCGTACCCCAGTGAGAGTCAGTGTCTGTGGAACCCGTACCCCAGTGAGAGTCAGTGTCTGTGGAACCCGTACCCCAGTGAGAGTCAGTGTCTGTGGAACCTGTACCCCAGTGAGAGTCAGTGTCTGTGGAACCCGTACCCCAGTGAGAGTCAGTGTCTGTGGAACCCGTACCCCAGTGAGAGTCAGTGTCTGTGGAACCCGTACCCCAGTGAGAGTCAGTGTCTGTGGAACCCGTACCCCAGTGAGAGTCAGTGTCTGTGGAACCCGTACCCCAGTGAGAGTCAGTGTCTGTGGAACCCGTACCCCAGTGAGAGTCAGTGTCTGTGGAACCCGTACCCCAGTGAGAGTCAGTGTCTGTGGAACCCGTACCCCAGTGAGAGTCGGTGTCTGTGGAACCCGTACCACAGTGAGAGTCAGTGTCTGTGGAACCCGTACCCCAGTGAGAGTCAGTGTCTGTGGAACCCGTACCCCAGTGAGAGTCAGTGCCTGTGGAACCCGTACCCCAGTGAGAGTCAGTGCCTGTGGAACCCGTACCGCAGTGAGAGTCAGTGTCTGTGGAACCCGTACCCCAGTGAGAGTCAGTGCCTGTGGAACCCGTACCCCAGTGAGAGTCAGTGTCTGTGGAACCCATACCCCAGTGAGAGTCGGTGTCTGTGGAACCCCTGTCCCAGTGAGAGTCGGTGTCTGTGGAACCCGTGCCCCAGTGAGAGTCAGTGTCTGTGGAACCCGTACCCCAGTGAGAGTCAGTGTCTGTGGAACCCGTACCCCAGTGAGAGTCAGTGTCTGTGGAACCCGTACCCCAGTGAGAGTCAGTGTCTGTGGAACCCGTACCCCAGTGAGAGTCAGTGTCTGTGGAACCCGTACCCCAGTGAGAGTCAGTGTCTGTGGAACCCGTACCCCAGTGAGAGTCAGTGTCTGTGGAACCCGTACCCCAGTGAGAGTCAGTGTCTGTGGAACCCGTACCCCAGTGAGAGTCAGTGTCTGTGGAACCCGTACCCCAGTGAGAGTCAGTGTCTGTGGAACCCGTACCCCAGTGAGAGTCGGTGTCTGTGGAACCCGTACCCCAGTGAGAGTCAGTGTCTGTGGAACCCGTACCCCAGTGAGAGTCAGTGTCTGTGGAACCCGTACCCCAGTGAGAGTCAGTGCCTGTGGAACCCGTACCCCAGTGAGAGTCAGTGCCTGTGGAACCCGTACCGCAGTGAGAGTCAGTGTCTGTGGAACCCGTACCCCAGTGAGAGTCAGTGCCTGTGGAACCCGTACCCCAGTGAGAGTCAGTGTCTGTGGAACCCATACCCCAGTGAGAGTCGGTGTCTGTGGAACCCCTGCCCCAGTGAGAGTCAGTGCCTGTGGAACCCGTGCCCCAGTGAGAGTCAGTGTCTGTGGAACCCGTACCCCAGTGAGAGTCAGTGTCTGTGGAACCCGTACCCCAGTGAGAGTCAGTGTCTGTGGAACCCGTACCCCAGGGAGAGTCAGTGTCTGTGGAACCCGTACCCCAGGGAGAGTCAGTGTCTGTGGAACCCGTACCCCAGTGAGAGTCAGTGTCTGTGGAACCCGTACCCCAGTGAGAGTCAGTGTCTGTGGAACCCGTACCCCAGTGAGAGTCAATGTCTGTGGAACCCGTACCCCAGTGAGAGTCAGTGTCTGTGGAACCCGTACCCCAGTGAGAGTCAGTGTCTGTGGAACCCGTACCCCAGTGAGAGTCAGTGTCCGTGGAACCCGTACCCCAGTGAGAGTCAGTGCCTGTGGAACCCGGACCCCAGTGAGAATCAGTGTCTGTGGAACCCGTACACCCGTGAGAGTCAGTGGCTGTGGAACCCGTACCCCAGTGAGAGTCAGTGTCTGTGGAACCCGGACCCCAGTGAGAGTCAGTGGAACCCGGACCCCAGTGAGAGTCAAACTGTTCAAGAATGGAGAGGCGGGAATAAAGAAACTGGACAGAGGAGGAAGAGGGTGCGTTTGACCCGTTCAGTACTTACAATATTTGCTGCTCTGACGTGCATCTCGTAGTGATCTTGTTCACACTGAGTCGCACGGGAAACCTGCGTCTCATCTTCAACCTGGAACACAAGGTTAGGCATCTGGTGGATATTTCGGATCAGTGTCTCAGGAATTTCACATCAAGCCTCCGACCGCTTCCCAAACACAGGCGGTTGCGGCAGGCTGGCGGGCTGACCGCTCGCTCAATGAGTGGAGTGGGACACAGGAACGGCAGGAGGCCATTCAGCCCTTCAGGCCTGCTCCCCCATCCAATCAGATCACGGCTGTTCTGCACCTCAACTCCATTTATCCGCCTTTGCTCCGTATCCCTTAACATAAAAATCTATTAGGACATCTGTAGAGAGACTGGAGAAGCTGGGATTGTTCTCCTTGGAGCAGAGATAGTTAAGGGGAGATTAATAGAGGTGTTTAAAATCATGAAAGCTTTTAATAGAGAAAATAAGGAGCATTTTTTTCCAGTGGCAGGAGGGACGGTAACCAGAGGAGACAGATTGAAGGTCATTGGCAATGTTTTTACAGCAAGTTGTTATGATCTGGAATGCGCTGCCTGAAAGGGCGGTGGAAGCAGATTCAATAGTAACTTTCAAAAGGGAATTGGAGAAATACTTGAAAGGGGTGAAACATGCAGGGCTGTGGGGGAAGTGCAGGGGGGAGTGGGACTAATTGGAGAGCTCATTCAAAGAGCCGGCATGGGCATGATGGGCCGAATGGCTTCCTCCTGTGCTGTATCATTCTATGATTCTATACTGAACTGAACCCACCTCTCGGTGCCATTATGTGTTGATGCTCTAGTACGGAGTGCCACCATCGCACTGAGAAACGGGTATACAAACCCCCCCGGGCACAGTAACGGGTATACAAACCCCCCCGGGCACAGTAACGGGTATACAAACCCCCCCGGGCACAGTAACGGGTATACAAACCCCCCCGGGCACAGTAACGGGTATACAAACCCCCCCGGGCACAGTAACGGGTATGCAAACCCCCCCGGGCACAGTAACGGGTATACAAACCCCCCCGGGCACAGTAACGGGTATACAAACCCCCCCGGGCACAGTAACGGGTATACAAACCCCCCCGGGCACAGTAACGGGTATACAAACCCCCCCGGGCACAGTAACGGGTATACAAACCCCCCCGGGCACAGTAACGGGTATACAAACCCCCCCGGGCACAGTAACGGGTATACAAACCCCCCCGGGCACAGTAACGGGTATACAAACCCCCCCGGGCACAGTAACGGGTATACAAACCCCCCCGGGCACAGTAACGGGTATACAAACCCCCCCGGGCACAGTCACCTCCAGCTGGACGATGGAGCTGTTTAATTACCCACAAAGGGTCAGTGTATCGGAACATATTTGACAAAACCGCTTTTGTTTTGTTTGTCAAACATTGTTGGGTGAAGATGGATAGACTTTGTGCACAGTTCTGGTCTCTATATTATAAAAAGGATATCGAGGCACTGGAGAAGGTGCAAAAAGGATTTACAAGGATGATACCAGAACTGAGGGGTTATAACCATCAGGAAAGACTGAACAGGCTGGGACTCTTTTCTCTAGAAAAGAGAAGGCCGAGGGGTGACCTGACCGAGGTCTTTAAGATTATGAAAGGTTTCGATAGGGTAGACGTAGAGAAGATGTTTCCACTTGTGGGGGAGACCAGAACTAGGGACCATCAATATAAGACAGTCACTAATAAATCCAATGGGGAATTCAGGAGAAACTCCTTTACCCAGAGAGTGGTGAGAATGTGGAACTCGCTCCCACAGGGAGTGGTTGAGGTGAAGAGCAGAGATATATTTAAGGGGAGGCTCGATAAACACATGAGGGAGAAAGGAATAGAAGGATATGCTGATAGTGAGATGAAGAGGGTGGGAGGAGGCTCGTGTGGAGCATAAACACCAGCACGGACCTGATGGGCCGAATGGCCTGTTTCTGGGCTGTAAATTCTATATAAATTTATTTTCTCTTTACCGCCTGGGTTCTCGGCCTCACTTGAACAGAGGGGAAGGTGGAGGAGGGAGGAATACACGCTGCATTGATAGAGGGGGAGATGGGGCAGTGACCAACAGAAGCATAATCACTACAGGGGTCTGGAGCTCGACCCCCAGTCCGTGCCCGGCGGGGACGGGGAGTGCAGGACAGTGGACGGGAGCTGATATTCTGCTTGTGGATCAGCACCCTGAGATAAACATGTCAGGGTTCCTGCTCCCGATCAGCACCCACCAACCCGCTGGCTAAAGACCGTGCTGGGAATGACCGGCCCAAACTAAAATCATTAAACTGCTGACTGACTTTGTTGCTGTGGTTCGTATCCAGCAGCGCGACGGCTGAAAGGTTGGATGTGCAGCAGTTAACATCCCCGTCGCTGTACTTAGCCAAGCATGGTCACTCTCTGGGGGAGGCTGGCTCACAGGTTGAAACAGTCGATCTTACCGGCAATGGTGGGGAGGGGGTGGGTGGAAGAGTGGGATTAGACTGGGTGGGATATTAAAGGGTGTGGGGAGTGAGGGGGAGAGTGGGATTAGACTGGGTGGGATATTAAAGGGTGTGGGGAGTGAGGGGGAGAGTGGGATTAGAATGGGTGGGATATTAAAGGGTACAGGGAGTGAGCGGGAGAGTGGGATTAGACTGGGTGGGATATTAAAGGGTATGGGGAGTGAGGGGGAGAGTGGGATTAGAATGGGTGGGATATTAAAGGGTACGGGGAGTGAGGGGGAGAGTGGGATTAGACTGGGTGGGATATTAAAGGGTGCGGGGAGTGAGGGGGAGAGTGGGATTAGACTGGGTGGGATATTAAAGGGTACGGGGAGTGAGGGGGAGAGTGGGATTAGAATGGGTGGGATATTAAAGGGTGCGGGGAGTGAGGGGGAGAGTGGGATTAGACTGGGTGGGATATTAAAGGGTACGGGGAGTGAGGGGGAGAGTGGGATTAGAATGGGTGGGATATTAAAGGGTACGGGGAGTGAGGGGGAGAGTGGGATTAGACTGGGTGGGATATTAAAGGGTGCGGGGAGTGAGGGGGAGAGTGGGATTAGACTGGGTGGGATATTAAAGGGTACGGGGAGTGAGGGGGAGAGTGGGATTAGAATGGGTGGGATATTAAAGGGTACGGGGAGTGAGGGGGAGAGTGGGATTAGACTGGGTGGGATATTAAAGGGTGCGGGGAGTGAGAGGGAGAGTGGGATTAGACTGGGTGGGATATTAAAGGGTACGGGGAGTGAGGGGGAGAGTGGGATTAGAATGGGTGGGATATTAAAGGGTACAGGGAGTGAGGGGGAGAGTGGGATTAGACTGGGTGGGATATTAAAGGGTGTGGGGAGTGAGGGGGAGAGTGGGATTAGACTGGGTGGGATATTAAAGGGTGCGGGGAGTGAGGGGGAGAGTGGGATTAGACTGGGTGGGATATTAAAGGGTGTGCGGAGTGAGCGGGAGAGTGGGATTAGACTGGGTGGGATATTAAAAGGGTACGGGGAGTGAGGGGGAGAGTGGGATTAGACTGGGTGGGATATTAAAGGGTACGGGGAGTGAGGGGGAGAGTGGGATTAGAATGGGTGGGATATTAAAGGGTACGGGGAGTGAGGGGGAGAGTGGGATTAGACTGGGTGGGATATTAAAGGGTGCGGGGAGTGAGGGGGAGAGTGGGATTAGACTGGGTGGGATATTAAAGGGTACGGGGAGTGAGGGGGAGAGTGGGATTAGACTGGGTGGGATATTAAAGGGTGCGGGGAGTGAGCGGGAGAGTGGGATTAGACTGGGTGGGATATTAAAGGGTACGGGGAGTGAGCGGGAGAGTGGGATTAGACTGGGTGGGATATTAAAGGGTACGGGGAGTGAGGGGGAGAGTGGGATTAGACTGGGTGGGATATTAAAGGGTGTGGGGAGTGAGCGGGAGAGTGGGATTAGACTGGGTGGGATATTAAAAGGGTACGGGGAGTGAGGGGGAGAGTGGGATTAGACTGGGTGGGATATTAAAGGGTACGGGGAGTGAGGGGGAGAGTGGGATTAGACTGGGTGGGATATTAAAGGGTACGGGGAGTGAGGGGGAGAGTGGGATTAGAATGGGTGGGATATTAAAGGGTACGGGGAGTGAGGGGGAGAGTGGGATTAGACTGGGTGGGATATTAAAGGGTGCGGGGAGTGAGGGGGAGAGTGGGATTAGACTGGGTGGGATATTAAAGGGTGTGGGGAGTGAGGGGGAGAGTGGGATTAGACTGGGTGGGATATTAAAGGGTGTGGGGAGTGAGGGGGAGAGTGTGATTAGACTGGGTGGGATATTAAAGGGTACGGGGAGTGAGGGGGGGAGTGGGATTAGACTGGGTGGGATATTAAAGGGTACGGGGAGTGAGGGGGAGAGTGGGATTAGACTGGGTGGGATATTAAAGGGTGCGGGGAGTGAGGGGGAGAGTGGGATTAGACTGGGTGGGATATTAAAAGGGTACGGGGAGTGAGGGGAGAGTGGGATTAGACTGGGTGGGATATTAAAGGGTACGGGGAGTGAGGGGGAGAGTGGGATTAGACTGGGTGGGATATTAAAGGGTACGGGGAGTGAGGGGGAGAGTGGGATTAGACTGGGTGGGATATTAAAGGGTGCGGGGAGTGAGGGGGAGGGTGGGATTAGACTGGGTGGGATATTAAAGTGTACGGGGAGTGAGGGGGAGAGTGGGATTAGACTGGGTGGGATATTAAAGGGTACGGGGAGTGAGCGGGAGAGTGGGATTAGACTGGGTGGGATATTAAAGGGTGCGGGGAGTGAGGGGGAGAGTGGGATTAGACTGGGTGGGATATTAAAGGGTACAGGGAGTGAGGGGGAGAGTGGGATTAGACTGGGTGGGATATTAAAGGGTACGGGGAGTGAGGGGGAGAGTGGGATTAGACTGGGTGGGATATTAAAGGGTACGGGGAGTGAGGGGGAGAGTGGGATTAGACTGGGTGGGATATTAAAGGGTGCGGGGAGTGAGGGGGAGAGTGGGATTAGACTGGGTGGGATATTAAAGGTTGCGGGGAGTGAGGGGGAGAGTGGGATTAGACTGGGTGGGATATTAAAGGGTGCGGGGAGTGAGGGGGAGAGTGGGATTAGACTGGGTGGGATATTAAAGGGTGCGGGGAGTGAGGGGGAGAGTGGGATTAGACTGGGTGGGATATTAAAGGGTGCGGGGAGTGAGGGGGAGAGTGGGATTAGACTGGGTGGGATATTAAAGGGTACGGGGAGTGAGGGGGAGAGTGGGATTAGACTGGGTGGGATATTAAAGGGTGCGGGGAGTGAGGGGGAGAGTGGGATTAGACTGGGTGGGATATTAAAGTGTACGGGGAGTGAGGGGGAGAGTGGGATTAGACTGGGTGGGATATTAAAGGGTGTGGGGAGTGAGGGGGGAGTGGGATTAGACTGGGTGGGATATTAAAGGGAGCGGGGAGTGAGGGGGAGAGTGGGATTAGACTGGGTGGGATATTAAAGGGTACGGGGAGTGAGGGGGAGAGTGGGATTAGACTGGGTGGGATATTAAAGGGTACGGGGAGTGAGGGGGAGAGTGGGATTAGACTGGGTGGGATATTAAAGGGTACGGGGAGTGAGGGGGAGAGTGGGATTAGACTGGGTGGGATATTAAAGGGAGCGGGGAGTGAGGGGGAGAGTGGGATTAGACTGGGTGGGATATTAAAGGGTACGGGAAGTGAGGGGGAGAGTGGGATTAGACTGGGTGGGATATTAAAGGGAGCGGGGAGTGAGGGGGGAGAGTGGGATTAGACTGGGTGGGATATTAAAGGGTGTGGGGAGTGAGGGGGAGAGTGGGATTAGACTGGGTGGGATATTAAAGGGTGTGGGGAGTGAGGGGGAGAGTGGGATTAGACTGGGTGGGATATTAAAGGGTGTGGGGAGTGAGGGGGAGAGTGGGATTAGACTGGGTGGGACATTAAAGGGTACGGGGAGTGAGGGGGAGAGTGGGATTAGACTGGGTGGGATATTAAAGGGTACGGGGAGTGAGCGGGGAGAGTGGGATTAGACTGGGTGGGATATTAAAGGGTGTGGGGAGTGAGGGGGAGAGTGGGATTAGACTGGGTGGGATATTAAAGGGTACGGGGAGTGAGGGGGAGAGTGGGATTAGACTGGGTGGGATATTAAAGGGTACGGGGAGTGAGGGGGAGAGTGGGATTAGACTGGGTGGGATATTAAAGGGTGCGGGGAGTGAGGGGGAGAGTGGGATTAGACTGGGTGGGATATTAAAGGGTACGGGGAGTGAGGGGGAGAGTGGGATTAAACTGGGTGGGATATTAAAGGGTGTGGGGAGTGAGGGGGAGAGTGGGATTAGACTGGGTGGGATATTAAAGGGTGCGGGGAGTGAGGGGGAGAGTGGGATTAGACTGGGTGGGATATTAAAGGGTACGGGGAGTGAGGGGGAGAGTGGGATTAGACTGGGTGGGATATTAAAGGGTACGGGGAGTGAGGGGGAGAGTGGGATTAGACTGGGTGGGATATTAAAGGGTGTGGGGAGTGAGGGGCAGAGTGGGATTAGACTGGGTGGGATATTAAAGGGTGCGGGGAGTGAGGGGGAGAGTGGGATTAGACTGGGTGGGATATTAAAGGGTACGGGGAGTGAGGGGGAGAGTGGGATTAGACTGGGTGGGATATTAAAGGGTACGGGGAGTGAGGGGAGAGTGGGATTAGACTGGGTGGGATATTAAAGGGTGTGGGGAGTGAGGGGGAGAGTGGGATTAGACTGGGTGGGATATTAAAGTGTACGGGGAGTGAGGGGGAGAGTGGGATTAGACTGGGTGGGATATTAAAGGGTGCGGGGAGTGAGGGGGAGAGTGGGATTAGACTGGGTGGGATATTAAAGGGTACGGGGAGTGAGGGGGAGAGTGGGATTAGACTGGGTGGGATATTAAAGTGTACGGGGAGTGAGGGGGAGAGTGGGATTAGACTGGGTGGGATATTAAAGGGTACGGGGAGTGAGGGGGAGAGTGGGATTAGAGTGGGTGGGATATTAAAGGGTACGGGGAGTGAGGGGAGAGTGGGATTAGACTGGGTGGGATATTAAAGGGTGTGGGGAGTGAGGGGGAGAGTGGGATTAGACTGGGTGGGATATTAAAGGGTGCGGGGAGTGAGGGGGGAGTGGGATTAGACTGGGTGGGATATTAAAGGGTACGGGGAGTGAGGGGGAGAGTGGGATTAGACTGGGTGGGATATTAAAGGGTGCGGGGAGTGAGGAGGAGAGTGGGATTAGACTGGGTGGGATATTAAAGGGTGCGGGGAGTGAGGAGGAGAGTGGGATTAGACTGGGTGGGATATTAAAGGGTACGGGGAGTGAGGGGGAGAGTGGGATTAGACTGGGTGGGATATTAAAGGGTACGGGGAGTGAGGGGGAGAGTGGGATTAGACTGGGTGGGATATTAAAGGGTGTGGGGAGTGAGGGGGAGAGTGGGATTAGACTGGGTGGGATATTAAAGGGTGCGGGGAGTGAGGGGGGAGTGGGATTAGACTGGGTGGGATATTAAAGGGTACGGGGAGTGAGGGGGAGAGTGGGATTAGACTGGGTGGGATATTAAAGGGTACGGGGAGTGAGGGGGAGAGTGGGATTAGACTGGGTGGGATATTAAAGGGTGCGGGGAGTGAGGGGGAGAGTGGGATTAGACTGGGTGGGATATTAAAGGGTGCGGGGAGTGACGGGGAGAGTGGGATTAGACTGGGTGGGATATTAAAGGGAGCAGGAGTGAGGGGGAGAGTGGGATTAGACTGGGTGGGATATTAAAGGGTACGGGGAGTGAGCGGGAGAGTGGGATTAGACTGGGTGGGATATTAAAGGGTGCGGGGAGTGAGGGGGAGAGTGGGATTAGACTGGGTGGGATATTAAAGGGTGCGGGGAGTGAGGGGGAGAGTGGGATTAGACTGGGTGGGATATTAAAGGGTGCGGGGAGTGAGGGGGAGAGTGGGATTAGACTGGGTGGGATATTAAAGGGTGTGGGGAGTGAGGGGGAGAGTGGGATTAGACTGGGTGGGATATTAAAGGGTGCGGGGAGTGAGGGGGAGAGTGGGATTAGACTGGGTGGGATATTAAAGGGTGCGGGGAGTGAGGGGGAGAGTGGGATTAGACTGGGTGGGATATTAAAGGGTACGGGGAGTGAGGGGGAGAGTGGGATTAGACTGGGTGGGATATTAAAGGGTGCGGGGAGTGAGGGGGGAGAGTGGGATTAGACTGGGTGGGATATTAAAGGGGAGGGGGAGAGTGGGATTAGACTGGGTGGGATATTAAAGGGTGCGGGGAGTGAGGGGGAGAGTGGGATTAGACTGGGTGGGATATTAAAGGGTGTGGGGAGTGAGGGGGAGAGTGGGATTAGACTGGGTGGGATATTAAAGGGTGCGGGGAGTGAGGGGGAGAGTGGGATTAGACTGGGTGGGATATTAAAGGGTACGGGGAGTGAGGGGGAGAGTGGGATTAGACTGGGTGGGATATTAAAGGGTACGGGGAGTGAGGGGGAGAGTGGGATTAGACTGGGTGGGATATTAAAGGGTACGGGGAGTGAGGGGGAGAGTGGGATTAGACTGGGTGGGATATTAAAGGGTACGGGGAGTGAGGGGGAGAGTGGGATTAGACTGGGTGGGATATTAAAGGGTACGGGGAGTGAGGGGGAGAGTGGGATTAGACTGGGTGGGATATTAAAGGGTGCGGGGAGTGAGGGGGAGAGTGGGATTAGACTGGGTGGGATATTAAAGGGTACGGGGAGTGAGGGGGAGAGTGGGATTAGACTGGGTGGGATATTAAAGGGTACGGGGAGTGAGGGGGAGAGTGGGATTAGACTGGGTGGGATATTAAAGGGTGCGGGGAGTGAGGGGGAGAGTGGGATTAGACTGGGTGGGATATTAAAGGGTGCGGGGAGTGAGGGGGAGAGTGGGATTAGACTGGGTGGGATATTAAAGGGTACGGGGAGTGAGGGGGAGAGTGGGATTAGACTGGGTGGGATATTAAAGGGTACGGGGAGTGAGGGGGAGAGTGGGATTAGACTGGGTGGGATATTAAAGGGTGCGGGGAGTGAGGGGGGAGAGTGGGATTAGACTGGGTGGGATATTAAAGGGTACGGGGAGTGAGGGGGAGAGTGGGATTAGACTGGGTGGGATATTAAAGGGTGCGGGGAGTGAGGGGGAGAGTGGGATTAGACTGGGTGGGATATTAAAGGGTGCGGGGAGTGAGGGGGAGAGTGGGATTAGACTGGGTGGGATATTAAAGGGTGCGGGGAGTGAGAGGGAGAGTGGGATTAGACTGGGTGGGATATTAAAGTGTACGGGGAGTGATCGGGAGAGTGGGATTAGACTGGGTGGGATATTAAAGGGTGCGGGGAGTGAGGGGGAGAGTGGGATTAGACTGGGTGGGATATTAAAGGGTACGGGGAGTGAGGGGGAGAGTGGGATTAGACTGGGTGGGATATTAAAGGGTACGGGGAGTGAGGGGGAGAGTGGGATTAGACTGGGTGGGATATTAAAGGGTACGGGGAGTGAGGGGGAGAGTGGGATTAGACTGGGTGGGATATTAAAGGGTACGGGGAGTGAGGGGGAGAGTGGGATTAGACTGGGTGGGATATTAAAGGGTGCGGGGAGTGAGGGGGAGAGTGGGATTAGACTGGGTGGGATATTAAAGGGTACGGGGAGTGAGGGGGAGAGTGGGATTAGACTGGGTGGGATATTAAAGGGTACGGGGAGTGAGGGGGAGAGTGGGATTAGAATGGGTGGGATATTAAAGGGTGCGGGGAGTGAGGGGGGAGAGTGGGATTAGACTGGGTGGGATATTAAAGGGTACGGGGAGTGAGGGGGAGAGTGGGATTAGACTGGGTGGGATATTAAAGGGTACGGGGAGTGAGGGGGAGAGTGGGATTAGACTGGGTGGGATATTAAAGGGTGCGGGGAGTGAGGGGGAGAGTGGGATTAGACTGGGTGGGATATTAAAGGGTGCAGGGAGTGAGGGGGAGAGTGAGATTAGACTGGGTGGGATATTAAAGGGTACGGGGAGTGAGGGGGAGAGTGGGATTAGACTGGGTGGGATATTAAAGGGTACGGGGAGTGAGGGGGGGAGTGGGATTAGACTGGGTGGGATATTAAAGGGTGCGGGGAGTGAGGGGGAGAGTGGGATTAGACTGGGTGGGATATTAAAGGGTGCGGGGAGTGAGGGGGAGAGTGGGATTAGACTGGGTGGGATATTAAAGGGTGCGGGGAGTGAGAGGGAGAGTGGGATTAGACTGGGTGGGATATTAAAGGGTGCGGGGAGTGAGGGGGAGAGTGGGATTAGACTGGGTGGGATATTAAAGGGTACGGGGAGTGAGGGGGAGAGTGGGATTAGACTGGGTGGGATATTAAAGGGTACGGGGAGTGAGGGGGGGAGTGGGATTAGACTGGGTGGGATATTAAAGGGTGCGGGGAGTGAGGGGGAGAGTGGGATTAGACTGGGCGATTCATGTGGTGGAAAACTGACTTAACAGGCCAAATGATCCTTCGAATGCCAGTGAAATACAAACACTGATGGTGTCTGACTTACAGCTGCTGGTGAGATGAGATTTCGTGTGCCATTGAATAACGCTCTTCACACATTCTGAACGTGGGGTACAATGAGAAACCTCTCTCAGTCTGTGCTGGCACATTGGTGCTAGTTTGGTTACCACCTACCCGAGCACTTTTGATGATTTCCGTAAAGTTATCCAGAATCGATTTGATGTCGTCCTTCAGTCTCTTGTTATAGGACTGGAGAAGCAGCTCCTTACTCTGGGGCAGTGTGCGTTGCTGCGACATTCTGGCCCCCCGTCTCCCTGCATCGATATATAAGTCACAACACGCAAAGAAACATCTTATTACAACTTTCTCAACACCCTCTCCTGCCCCCGAGGGTGCGAACACCTGCTGTGTTCAGGGGTTGGCTGCCCTTCGCTACCTTGATTAAATGGCCATGATGGGTGCATGACCTGGATCTGAGTTGCTATGGGTTAGGCACATAGCGAAAAACTAAACCGCTGTGATCTATGCAAGTAACACTAGGGATGGGGTCCTAGTGAGGAGTCAACATTTTAGTCAGAAGGTTGTGGGTTCAAGCCCCACTCCAAGAATTGAGCACAGAATCCAGACCAACACTCCCAGTGCAGTACTGAGGGAGCGCCGCACTGTCGGAGGGGCAGCACTGAGGGAGCGCCGCACTGTCGGAGGGGCAGTACTGAGGGAGCGCCGCACTGTCGGAGGGGCAGCACTGAGGGAGCACCGCACTGTCGGAGGGGCAGTACTGAGGGAGCGCCGCACTGTCGGAGGGGTAGTACTGAGGGAGCGCCGCACTGTCGGAGGGGCAGCACTGAGGGAGCGCCGCACTGTCGGAGGGGCAGCACTGAGGGAGCGCCGCACTGTCGGAGGGGCAGCACTGAGGGAGCGCCGCACTGTCGGAGGGGCAGCACTGAGGGAGCGCCGCACTGTCGGAGGGGCAGCACTGAGGGAGCGCCGCACTGTCGGAGGGGCAGCACTGAGGGAGCGCCGCACTGTCGGAGGGGCAGCACTGAGGGAGCGCCGCACTGTCGGAGGGGCAGCACTGAGGGAGCGCCGCACTGTCGGAGGGGCAGCACTGAGGGAGCGCCGCACTGTCGGAGGGGCAGCACTGAGGGAGCGCCGCACTGTCGGAGGGGCAGCACTGAGGGAGCGCCGCACTGTCGGAGGGGCAGCACTGAGGGAGCGCCGCACTGTCGGAGGGGCAGCACTGAGGGAGCGCCGCACTGTCGGAGGGGCAGCACTGAGGGAGCGCCGCACTGTCGGAGGGGCAGCACTGAGGGAGCGCCGCACTGTCGGAGGGGCAGCACTGAGGGAGCGCCGCACTGTCGGAGGGGCAGCACTGAGGGAGCGCCGCACTGTCGGAGGGGCAGCACTGAGGGAGCGCCGCACTGTCGGAGGGGCAGCACTGAGGGAGCGCCGCACTGTCGGAGGGGCAGCACTGAGGGAGCGCCGCACTGTCGGAGGGGCAGCACTGAGGGAATGCTGCACTGTCGGAGGGGCAGTACTGAGGGAGAGCTTCTTTGAATTGTACCGTGGGGTGTTTTATCTGACGGGGGATGAGGGGAGAATTGTTTAACATCTCACCTGATCCTGTCCTGGGACACTTGATAACGTTCAGAACTTTGCCTCTCCCTAACCTAAGTGCACTGAGGCCAACTGCAGCCCCTGGCTGGGATCAGCACAGCCCAGGGTTTGCACCTGGGTCTCTCCTGCCCAGCACATCTGACTGTGCACTTGCTGCAGGGGATTTGGACAAAATCCAGCTGCCCCACTCCAATTCTTGCTGCTGTTCTCCTTCACCAAGATGGCGGGCCTTTACTAAAATGGCGGCGAGCCATCACATGCCCCGATTCGGGTCCTTCTATTGGTTGGTTACCCACCGCTCAACCTGGCCGCGCACTTCCTGCCCGGGCCTCCGAATCCGCCGCCGCCTCTCCCGATCCCCGGGCCCAGTCACCTCGCTGGGAAGCCGATTGCAGCACCGAATCCCGGCTCCCGACCGCCCCGCCGTCAGCGCGCTCCCGCTACTTCGCCGCAACCAAACCTATGCTGCCTTACACCCCGCCTTCGGCCGCAACTGAATGGCGGCGGGGCCGGGCGGCCGGGAAACGTCGCCATCTGTATGGCTGGCTGAGGTGTCAATCAAGCATCACTGCATCGGCTGTCAAGTTCGGTTGAGCGGTGGGGAACCAACCAATAGAAGGACCAGAACTGGGGCATGTGATGGCTCGCCGCCATTTTAGTAAAGGCCATCCATCTTGGTAAAGGAGAACATCAGCAAAATGGCGGGCGATAGATTATCTCCAAAAAGCGGGGACATTTAGAATTTGGGGACAAAAGCACAAAGCTGGGACCACTTCGTGTTTTAATTCATGTAAATGACTTGAATTCAGAAGTGGCCAATCTAGGAAAGGCACTAGAATCAGAAATTGCAGAATGAGTTGGACAAGATCCGTCAGTGGGCAGAACAATGGCAGATTTAATACATGGGCAGGGTAATCAGTGTACTCTTCTAATTTTAGTGATTAAACAAATAGACTGTAACTTAATGAAACATTAAATAAAACTTAACAAATTAAATTAAAATTTGATTGGCCGGGTGATGATGCACTCCAGTCCCCGTGGCGCCCACCGGTTAGTCATAGAGTTTTACAGCACAGAAAGAGGCCCTTCGGCCCATCGTGTCTGCGCTGTCCATCAATCCCTGTCCAGTCTAATCCCATTTTCCAGCATTTGGTCCATAGCCTTGTATGCAATGGCATTTCAAGTGCTCATCCAAATGCTTTTTGAATGTTGTGAGGGTTCCTGCCTCTACCACCCTTTCAGGCAGAGAGTTCCAGATTCCAACCACCCTCTGGGTGAAAAAGATCCTCCTCAAATCCCCTCTAAATCTCCTGCCCCTTACCTTGAATCTATGCCCCCTTGTTATTGACCCCCCTACTAAGGGGAAAAGTTCCTCTTTATCTACCCTATCTATGCCCCTCATCATTTTGTACACCTCAATCAGGTCCCCCCTCAGCCTTCTTTGCTCCAATGAAAACAACCCCAGCCTGTTTAGTCTTTCTTCATAGCTGAGGCGCTCCATCCCAGGTAACATCCTGGTGAATCTTCTCTGCACCCTCTCTAAAGCAATCACATCCTTCCTATAGTGAGGCGACCAGAACTGCACACAGTACTCCAGCTGTGGCCTCACCAGCGTTTTGTACAGCTCCATCATAACCTCCCTGCTCTTATATTCTATGCCTCGGCTAATGAAGGCAAGTATCCCATATGCCTTTTTAACCACCTTATCTACCTGTTCCGCTGCCTTCAGGGATCTATGTACATGCACACCAAGGTCCCTCTGACCCTCTGTACTTCCTAGGGTCCTACCACTCATTGTGTACTCCCTTGCCTTATTTGTCCGTCCAAAATGCATCACCTCGCACTTTTCAGGGTTGCGGAAGGCCTCACCACGTGCTCCATCTCCAGGGCGGTTAATCAGTGTAATGTGCTACATGGAGAGGGAAAACAGACAACAACTTTGCAAAGTCAACATGGATTTACAAAAGGTAAATCGTGCTTGACTAATCTACTGGAATTTTTTGAGGATGTAACTGGTAAAATAGATAAGGGAGAACCAGTGGATGTGGTGTATTTGGACTTTCAGAAGGCTTTCGATAAGGTCCCGCATAAGAGATTAGCGTGCAAAGTTAAGGCACATGGGATTGGGGGCAAGGTACTGACTTGGATAGAGAACTGGTTGGCAGACAGGAAGCAAAGAGTTGGAATAAACAGGTCTTTTTCCGAGTGGCAGGCAGTGACTAGTGGGGTACCGTAGGGATCGGTGCTAGGGCCCCCCCAGCTATTCACAATATATATTAATGATCTAGAGGGAACTAGATGTAATATCGCCAAGTTTGCAGACGATATAAAGCTGGGTGGGCGTGTGTGCTGTGAGGAGGATGCCGAGAAACTCCAGGATGATTTGGACAGGTTGGGTGATTGGGCAGAAGCATGGCAGATGCAGTATAATGTGGATAAATGCGAGGTTATCCACTTTGGTGGCAAAAACAAGACGACAGATTATTATCTGAACGGTAATAAATTGGGAGAAGGGGAAGTGCAACGAGACCTGGGTGTCCTTGTGCACAAGTCGCTGAAGGTAAGCATGCAGGTGCAGCAGGCGAATGGTATGTTGGCCTTCGTAGCGAGAGGGTTCGCGTACAGGAACAAGGATGTCTTGCTGCAGTTGTACAGGGCCTTGGTGAGACTACACCTTGAGTATTGTGTGCAGTTTTGGTCACCTTATCTGAGGAAGGATATTCTTGCCATGGAGGGAGTGCAGCGAAGATTCACCAGACTGATACCTGGGATGGCAAGAATGACGTCTGAGGAGATTGGGTCGATTGGGCTTATACTTGCTGGAGTTTAGAAGAATGAGAGGGGATCTCATTGAAACTTATAAAATTCTAACAGGACTAGACAGACTAGATGTTCCTGATGGCAGGGGAGTCCAGAACCAGGGGTCACAGTCTAAGGATAAGGGGTAAGCCATTTAGGACAGAGATGAGGAGGAATTTCTTCACCCAGAGAGTGGTGAACCTGTGGAATTCTCTACCACAGAAGGCAGTTGAGGCCAATTCATTAAATATATTCAAGAAGGAGTTAGATATATTTCTTAAGGCTAAAGGGATCAAGGGGTATGGGGAGAAGGCAGGGACAGGGTACTGAGTTTGGATGATCAGCCATGATCTCATTAAATGGCTTGAGGCGCCGAATGGCCTACTCCTGCTGCTATCTTTTATGTTTCTATGATCTTTCGGATAAGACGTTAAACGTCTGCCCTCTAAGGTGGATGTAAAAGATCCCACCATTTCGACGCAGAGCAGGGGAGTTCTACCTGCTGTCCTGGCCAATATTTATCCCTAAATCAACATCACAAACAGATTATCTGGTCATTGTCACATTGTGGGATCTTGCTGTATGCAAATTGGTTGCTGCGTTTCCTACATTACAACAGTGACTATATTTCAAAATTACTTGAACAACAACAACAACTTGTATTTATATCGCACCTTTAATGTAGTAAAATGTCCTAAAGTGCTTCACAGGAGTATTACAAGACAAAAAATTTGACACCGAGCCACATATAAGGAGATATTAGGACAGGTGACCAAAAGCTTGGTCAAAGAGGTCGGTTTTAAGAAGCATCTTAAAGGAGGAAAGAGAGGCAGAGAGGTTTAGGGAGGGAATTCCAGAGCTTAGGGCCCAGGCAACAGAAGGCACGGCCACCAATGGTTGAGTGATTATTATCAGGGATGCTCAAGAGGGCAGAATTAGAGGAGCGCAGATATCTCGGGGGGGGGGGGGTGCGGGTTTGTGGGGCTGGATGAGGTTACAGAGCTAGGGAGGGGCGAGGTCATGGAGGGATTTGAAAACAAGGATGAGTATTTTGAAATCAAGGCGTTGCTTAACCAGGAGCCAATGTAGGTTAGCAAGCTCAGGGGTGCTGGGCGAATGGGACTTGGTGCGAGTTAGGACACGGGCAGCTGAGTTTTGGATCACCTCAAGTTTATGTGAGGTCGTGAAATGCGCAAGTCTTTTTGATACAGCGCCTTCCACGACCTCGGGACATCACAAAGCGCTTCACAGACACAAGTACTTTTGAAGTGTAGTCACTGTTGTAATATAAATGCAAGGTCGTACATTTTGGTAGGAGGAATAAGGAGGCCACATACTCCGTGGAAAATAAGTGTCTACATGGGGTAGAGGAGCAGAGGGATCGGGGGGGGAACAGATTCACAAATCACTAGAAGTAGCGACGCAGGTTAATAAGGTCATTTAAAAAGCAAACCGAGCCCGGGGATTCATTTCTAGAGGGCTGGAATTGAAAAGCAGAGAATTTATGTTAAACTTTTATCGAACCTGGGCTAGACCACACTTGGAGCGCTGTGCGCAGTTCTGGTCTCCATATTATAAAAAGGATATGGAGGCACTGGAGAAGGTGCAAAAAAGATTTACTAGAATGATACCAGAACTGAGAGGTTATACTTATCAGGAAACATTGAACAGGCTGGGGTTCTTTTCTCTAGAAAAGAGAAGGCTGAGCGATGACCTGATCGAGGTCTTTAAGATTATGAAAGGGTTCGATAGGGTAGACGTAGAGAAGATGTTTCCACTTGTGGGGGAGACCAGAACTAGGGGCCGTCAATATAAGACAGTCACTAATAAATCCAATAGGGAATTCAGGAAAAATTTCTTTACCCAGAGAGCGGTGAGAATGTGGAACTCGCTACCACAGGGCGTGGTTGAGGTGAATAGCAGAGATATATTTAAGGGGAAGCTGGATAAACACATGAGGGAGAAAGGAATAGAATATTATGCTGATAGGGTGAGATGAAGAGGGTGGGAGGAGGTTCATGTGGAGCATAAACACCGGCACGGAGCAGTGGGCCGAATGGCCTGTTTCTGGGCTGTAAATTCTACGTAATTCTAGTAAAAGAATAGTCAAAGGAAGGGTGGGGCCGATTAGGGACCAAAAAGGAGATCTTTTGGAGGCAGAGGGCATGGCCAAGGTACTAAATGAGTACTTTGCATCTATCTTCACTAAAGAAGAGAATGCTACCAATGTCACAGTAAAGGAGGTAGTAGAGAAATTGAATAGGATAAAAATAGATAAAGGGGAGGTTCTTAAAAGGTTGGCAGTGCTTTCAAAGTAGAAAAGGCACCCGGTCCGGATCAGATGCATCCTAGATTGCTGAGGGAAGTAAGGGTGGAAATAGCAGAGGCTCTGGCCACAATCTTCCAATCCTCTTTAGAAACAGGAGCAGTGCCAGAGGACTGGAGGATTGCAAATGTTATGCCCCTATTCAAAAAAGGGGAGGGATAAACCCGGCAAATACAGGCCAGTCAGCCTAACGTCAGTAGTGGGAAAACTTTTGAGACAGAATAATCCGAGACAGAATGATGTCACTTGGAAAAATATGGGTTAATGAATGACCGCCAGCACAGATTTATTAAAGGTAAATCATGTTTGACTAACTTGATTGAGTTCTTTGATGAAGTAAGGGAGGAGGTTGTTGAAGGTGGTGTGTATATGGACTTTCAAAAGGCGCTTATAAAGTACCACATAATAGGCTTGTTAGCAAAATTAAAGCCCCTGGGATTAAAGTGACAGTGGCTGTGTGGATACAAGATTGGCTAAAGGACAGAAAGCAGAGAGTAGTGGTGAGGTTTTTTTCAGATTGGAGGGAGGTATACAGTGGTGTCTCCCAGGGGTCGGTGTTGGGACCACTGTGCTTTTTGATATATATTAATGACCTGGACTTGGGTATACAGGGCATCATTTCAAAGTTTGCAGATGACACAAAACTCGGAAATGTAGTAAACAGTGAGGGGGGTAGCAACAGACTTCAGGAGGACACAGACAGGCTGGTGAAATGGCAGACATAATTTAACACAGAGAAGGGTGAAGGGTTGCATTTTGGTAGGAAGAATGAGGAGAGGCAAAATAAACTAAATGGTACAATTCTAAAGGGGGTGCAGGAACAGAGACTGGTTCGGCCTCAGCTGGAGTATTGTGTCCAATTCTGGGCCCCGCACTTTAGGAAGGATGTCAAGGCCTTGGAGAGGGTGCAGAGGAGATTTACTAGAATGGTCCCAGGGATGAGGGACTTCAGTGATGTGGATAGACTGGAGAAGCTGGGATTGTTCTCCTTGGAGCAGAGAAGGTTAAGGGGAGATTTAATAGAGGTGTTCAAAATCATGAAGGGTTTTGATCGAGTAAATAAGGAGAAACTGTTTCCAGTGGCAGGAGGGTCGGTAACCAGAGAACACAGATTGAAGATAATCGGTAAAAGAACCAGAGGGGAGACTATTTTCCGCAGCGAGTTGTTGTGATCTGGATGCGCTGCCTGAAAGGGCGGTGGAAGCAGATTCAATAGTAACTTTCAAAAGGGAATTGGAGAAATACTTGAAGGGGAAAATTGCTGGGCTCTGGGGAAAGAGCAGGGGAGTGGGACTAATTGGAGAGCTCGTTCAAAGAGCCGGCACAGGCATGGTGGGCCGAATGGCCTCCTCCTGTGCTGTATGATTGTATAATAACAGTGGAGAATAGACCAGTGAATGATGCCCAAACATACCAGGGCAAATGGAGATTACAAAATCCACAGATAGACTTGAATTATAGGAGGGGGCCATAACTCCTAGCAACAGTTTGGAGGGTAGGGTATTGTCGGAAGAATGAAAGTATGTGGCAGCCCCAAACTCGTGTTAAAACTGGAAATTCAAATAGTGGGATCAGAGCACACATTCCAATACGGATAGTGAGCTGGCAAATATCGACGTGATGGTGAATACAGCTGATGTCGGAACTCTGGTTTTTAATGCATAATCCATATTTAGCAACTGGACTCCCATTAAGAAAATATTCATCCAACAGCTTAAATGCAACGTTGGTTGGAGACCATTTGGCTCCTAGCTTACCAGAGATCAAGAAATGAACAGCAACACAAATTTGTATCTCATGTTTTATTCTAACTCTGCCCAGTAATCACAGAGTGCAGAGTAACCAAGTTCAGATGTAGCCTCAATCATCCTTGTTTTCAAATCCCTCCATGGCCCTCCTCGTCCCCTCCCTATCTCTGTAACCCCCCCCCGAGATCTCTGCGCTCCTCCAATTCCGGCCTCTTGCGCATCCCCCGATTATAATCGCTCCACCGTTGGCGGCCGTGCCTTCAGCTGCCGAGGCCCTAAGCTCTGGAATTCCCTCCCTAAACCTCTCTCCCTCCTCCTTTAAGACGCTCCTTAAAACCTGCCTTGTGTGGCTCGGTGTCGAATTTTGTTTGATGACACTCCTGTGAAGCATCTTGGGACGTTTTACTGCGTTAAAGGCGCTGGATAAATGGAAGTTGTTGTTGTTGAGTACGGCATAACTTAGTCAGCATTAGAGACTCAAAGCCTTATCTGGAGTCAGCGGGATCTAACAGAACACTGCTTGGTTTAAGGATCACACTGATAGGGTCTGTGTGCTTGCTATTTAAATCTATGGTATTAGGAAAGAGGCTTCGGGATTCCTTGTTTTAGAAACAGTCGCACTGTTGGATAAAATTAAATCCTATCTGCGCTGATTTGGTCCGTCTCTTTCCTCTTACAATGGAAACGGCCCCTTGTAGAGTAATTTCAGACAACTGGTGCGTGGGCAGCTTGACTCCCAATATCCTGCCCTGAATTGGCATCACTAATTTGAGTCTATTTTAAAAAAGACATTTCTATGCATTTAGAACAGCATATCTGTGTTTCGCATGGAGTCATTTCTCTCCAGGATTCACTCAGGTGTCCGTGAGCTGCAAGCGATAGAATTCGGCTGCAATCATTTCAGATTCTCTGTGGATGGTTTTATCCCTTATACGGAGTCTCCCTTGGATCAGCTAAACACAAAGGAATATGATCGGGCCATTCCCAGCTGTTCTCCTGTACCAAGACCTTCCATGCTGGAGCCGGCATTAGGATTTAGGTTGATCTCCAGAGCCCAGGGCGTCCTTGGAATTGTCCCCTTCAGATAAACCTCCAGGTGTGTCGCCGACAATTCCCTCTGTGGTAATTTCCAGCGAGTCTTCACCAACCACCCGTTGAACCTTCTCACCTCGCGCGGCCAAGATTTCTTCAATATTCCTGACGACACCAATGAGAAGGATACTTTTATGTTCAAAAATAACTTTGTAAACTTTTAACATTTCATAAATAGGAGATGCAGAGAGGGAGCCCGAGAGCAAGTGTCTCCTTCAGGTGAAGTGGGGATAGAGGGCGGGGGATAATTGGTCCAGTACCACTGGTGGGAGGGTGTAATTACAGTGTGACGTGTTTACATAGCAGTTTCCATTCTAAATGTGGACATAGGGAACTATTATGGAAAAAGCTGACAGGAGGTCATACACTAATACGGCACAGGAGGCGGCCATTCGGCCCATCGTGCCTGTGCCGGCTCTTTGAAAGCTCTCCAATTAGTTCCACTCCCCCACTCTTACCCCATAGCCCGGCAATTTTATCCAATTCCCTTTTGAAAGTTACTATTGAATCTGCTTCCACCGCCCTTTCAGGCAGCGCGTTCCAGATCATAAAAAAAGTTCTCCTCATCTCCCCCTCTGGTCCTTTTGTCAATTATTGTAAATTTGGTTGACCACTCCATCCTCCTCCAACGCCTCTCCACCGTCCTCCAGCTGGGTGGGACTGCACTCGCCTGGTTCCATTCTTAGCTATCTAATCGTAGCCAGAGAATCACCTGCAACGGCTTCTCTTCCCGCCCCCGCCCCGTTACCTCTGGAGTCCCCCAAGGATCGATCCTTGGCCCCTCCGATTTCTCATCAAAATGTTGCCCGTTGGCGACATCATCCGAAAACAGCGTCAGTTTCCACATGTACGCTGACGACACCCAGCTCTACCTCACTACCACTTCTGTTGATCCCTCCACGGTCTCTAAATTGTCAAATTGCTTGTCTGACATCCAGTACTAGATGAGTATGAATTTTCTCCAATTAAATACTGGGAAGACCGAAGACACATAAGGAGCTATTAGGGCAGGTGACCAAAAGCTTGGTCAAAGAGGTCGGTTTTAAGGAGCGTCTTAAAGGAGGAGAGAGAGGCGGAGAGGTTTAGGGAGGGAATTCCAGAGCTCGGGGCCCCGGCAGCTGAAGGCACGGCCACCAATGGTGGAGCGATGGAAATCGGGGATGCACAAGAGGCCAGAATTGGAGAGCAGAGATCTGGGAGGTTGTAGGAGCTGGAGGAGGTTATAGAGATAGGGAAGGGGCGAGGCCATGGAGAGATTTGAACACAAGGATGAGAATTTTTAAATCGAGGCGTTGCCGGACACTACAGACATTACCAGCCCCCTCATGGAGGAGGAAGTAACACAGGAGTACCCAGCTACACAATGTGCGGGGGTCGGGGGGAGGCAGTCAATGCTGGCAGCTTCACTCACCTTGCTGAGTGTCACAGGGCAAAGCTGAGATCTATCAATTCTAACAATTTAACCAAACAGAGCGTTAAACGTGACTTACTTTTTTCCTTCAAGGTCTGAAAACCATCCCAAATTGTCCGCGATGATGTGGTGATTGCTACACCCGGGACACTTTACGATGACCACTCCCTTGTGATAGGCAAGCTTGGAGATCCTCTTCGTGGATCTTGTGTCACACACCTGAAACAAGATAAAATGCTCGTCTGCACGGTAACAGGGGATGGCTATGTGCCTGCCAGCATCATAGAAACATAGAAGATAGGAGCAGGAGTAGGCCATTCGGCCCCTCGAGCCTGCTCCGCCATTCAATGAGATCATGGCTGATCATCCAAACTCAGTACCCCGTTCCTGCCTTCTCCCCATACCCCTTGATCCCTTTAGTCTTAAGAAATATATCCAACTCCTTCTTGAATATATTTAATGAATTGGCCTCTACTGCCTTCTGTGGTAGAGAATTCCACAGGTTCACCACTCTCTGGGTGAAGAAATTCCTCATCTCAGTCCTAAATGGCTTACCCCTTATCCTTAGACTGTGACCCCTGGACTGGCATTGCCTATCTGCCTGGTTCTGTTTGTGAGCTTGCCCTCCCTCCCCCCTCAGCACACAGTGGAAGCTGCCACAGAGCACAGGCGATCAGCTCTCCGGGTCTCCGAGGGCCACACCGAGGGTGATTCTGTTCACACATTGTCTTGAACGACTCAGGAGGCGGAGAGGAATTTTCCTTTCCCCCACCTGCCCCAAATTGGTCTGGGTTGTATCTGTTTTTTTGCTTCTCCCAGGAGATTATAGTTTCCGGGTGGGGTGTGCCTGTATTGTGATACACAAGGCATCCGAACAGTGTGGGACGGGCTGGCTGGACCAGCAGATCATTTCCTATGTTATTTTCCTTACGTAGTCCTACATACTTCACACTGCCCAGTTATACTGCCCCAAGCTTGCCGTCACATATCCATAACCAATGCTCCCTGTGAGCGGCGCCTTGTTCCGCGTGGTCTGTCTCTTCTAATGCGTGGTCCCTTTAAATTTCTGCGCATGCGCGGTATTTACACTGTAAAAGCCGGTGAGCGGCTGGCGCGGGACCTTGCAGATTACTGTGCGACCACGCACCTCAGGGAGAACATTGTCCACGACCCCCTTCTGCTCTCCAAACCGGGGTTTCCAAAAACACAAAGCAACACTAGGAGAGACCCAGGAGCCAGCTGTTTGTTGCAGTCAAGAAACAATGTGTGGGGGATCCCAAAAACTGTTCAAAGGAGTAAAGAAAGACAGATGTGCATTTCTACAGCGCCTTTCGCGACCTCAGGACGTCTCAAAGCACTTCACAGCCAATGAAGTACTTTTTGAAGTGTAGTCACTGTTGTAATGTGGGAAATGCGGCAGCCAATTTGCGCACAGCAAGCTCCCACAAACAGCATTCTAATGATGACCAGATAATCTGTTTTAGTGATATTAGTTGAGGGATAAATATTGGGCAGGACATGGGGGAGAACTCCCCTGTTCTACTTCCAATAGTGCCATGGGATCTTTTATATCCACCTGAGAGGGCAGATGTGGCCTCGGTTTAACGTCTCATCCGAAAGACGGCACCCCCGACAGTGCGGCGCTCCCTCAGTACTGCCCCTCCGACAGTGCGGCGCTCCCTCAGTACTGCCCCTCCGACAGTGCGGCGCTCCCTCAGTACTGCCCCTCCGACAGTGCGGCGCTCCCTCAGTACTGCCTCTCCGACAGTGCGGCGCTCCCTCAGTACTGACCCTCCGACAGTGCGGCGCTCCCTCAGTACTGCCCCTCCGACAGTGCGGCGCTCCCTCAGTACTGCCCCTCCGACAGTGCGGCGCTCCTTCAGTACTGCCCCTCCGACCGTGCAGCACTCCCTCAGCACTGCCCCTCCGACAGTGCAGCGCTCCCTCAGTACGGCCCCTCCGACAGTGCGGCGCTCCCTCAGTACTGTCCCTCCGACAGTGCGGCGCCTCCTCAGTACTGCCCCTCCGACCGTGCAGCGCTCCCTCAGTACTGCCCCTCCGACAATGCGGCGCTCCCTCAGTACTGCCCCTGCGACAGTGCAGCGCTCCCTCAGTACTGCCCCTGCGACAGTGCAGCGCTCCCTCAGTACTGCCCCTCCTAGTCCCAAGGCCTCACCTTGCAGGTGTAGACCAGCCGGTAGTGGGTGGCCTGGGCCTGTTCCTGGGACCTCCGGCCGGTGCAGAGGCGATTCCCCGGAGCCGGGACCAGGCCACCGCCGCCAGGAGCGAGAAGGCCCCGCAGCAGCCGGACTGCGGGGCGCCCCCGGCCCGAGGCGGCTCCCAGTAGCCGGGGGATGGCGGCCGCTAATTTCCCCAACCCACCGAACGCGAGTCTCAGGCTCATGGCGGGCAGCTAGGCCGCTAGGCCGCAGCTCGGTTACTATGGAAACGCGAGCACTTCCGGAGAGCCGCCTGCCAGTCGCTGCGTCATCGCGTCACTTCCGCCCGGCGTCGCTCCTCCTTCACCGGGCTAGCACAGGCGCAATGGGCCGAATGGCCTCCTGCTCTGTCATTCTTCTATTGGGGAGAAATGTGGCTGGAGTGAAGCATTGGAATATTTAGCACAGGAAGAGGAGGCCCATTGTGCTGGGCAACAAGAATAAAAAGAAAGGTTTCACAGAATCACAGAAACCCCACAGTGCAGATAGAGGCCTTTTCGGCCCATCGAGCCTGCACCGACACATATCCCACCCGATCCCCGTAACCCCTACACCAACACATATCCCACCCGATCCCTGTAACCCCACGTATTTAATCCCCCTAACACTAAGGGTCAATTTTTTATCATAGCCAATCAACCTAACCCGCACATCTTTGGACTGTGGGAGGAAACCGGAGCACCCGGAGGAAACCCACGCAAACACGGGGAGAATATGCAAACTCCACACAGGCAGTCACCCGAGGCCGGATTCGAACCCGGGTCCCTGGCGCTGTGAGGCAACAGTGCTAACCACTATGCCACCGTGCTGCCTTTCTGTAGCGCCTTTCACGACCACCGGACGTCCCAAAGCGCTTCACAGCCAATGAAGTACTTTTTTTGAAGTGTGGTCACTGTTGTAATGTAGTGAACAGGAGCAAGGATGTCTTGCTGCAGTTGTACAGGGCCTTGGTGAGACCACACCTTGAGTATTGTGTGCAGTTTTGGTCGCCTTATCTGAGGAAGGACGTTCTTGCCATGGAGGGAGTGCAGCGAAGATTCACCAGACTGATACCTGGGATGGCAGGAATGACGTATGAGGAGAGATTGGGTCGATTGGGCTTATACTCCCTGGAGTTTAGAAGAATGAGAGGGGATCTCATTGAAACTTATAAAATTCTAACAGGACTGGACAGACTGGATGCAGGAAGGATGTTCCCGATGGCCGGGGAGTCCAGAACCAGGGGTCACAGTCTAAGGATAAGGGGTAAGCCATTTAGGACTGAGATGAGGAGAAATTTCTTCACCCAGAGAGTGGTGAACCTGTGGAATTCTCTACCACAGAAGGCAGTGGAGGCCAATTCATTAAATATATTCAAGAAGGAGTTGGATATATTTCTTAAGGCTAAAGGGATCAAGGGATAGGGGGAGAAGGCAGGGACAGGGTACTGAATTTGGATGATCAGCCATGATCTCATTGAATGGCGGAGCAGGCTCGAGGGGCCGAATGGCCTACTCCTGCTCCTATCTTCTATGTTTCTATGAATGCGACAGCCAATTTGTGCCCAGCAATAGATCCAGGCAGCGGGCGGTCGAGGGGGTCGTTCGGCCCGACTGCCTGCCTCTCTTCCGCGACCACGTTCGCGCCCGGGTGTCCCTGGAGATGGAGCACGCGGTGGCCGCCGGCACGCTCGAGGCCTTCCGCGACCGGTGGGCACCGGAGGGACTGGAGTTCATCATCACCCCCGGAAATAGGATTTTAATTTAATTTGTTAAGTTTCCTTTAAACTTTTTTGTTAAGTTACTGTCTTTATTGGTTGTGCCCCTTTAAAAAGGGGGCACGTGCTTAACTTTAAACAGGCACCAGACGGTGATAAAGAAAGATTCAGCCAATTTGCGCACAGCAAGCTCCCACAAACAGCAATGTGATAATGGCCAGATAATCTGTTTTAGTGATGTTGGTTGAGGGATAAATATTGGCCCCAGGACACCGGGGAGAACTCCCGCTGCTCTTCTTCGAAATGGGATCTTTTACGTCCACATGAGAGGGCAGACGGGGCCTCGGTTTAACGTCTCATCCGAAGACGGATAGAATCGACTGGAAGAAAAAGTAAGTGAATCAGTGGCAGTGGTTAGGTGACGCCAAGACTGTGTTTTGAAACCCTGTGCTACACAGCAGGATAGGAAGACTGGGGAGAGTCTGTGAAGTTTAAGGGAACAGTAGCATAGTTGTCATGTTACTGGACGAGTAATCCAGGGATCTGGACTAATAATCCGGAGACGTGAGTTCAAATCCCACCACGGCAGCTGGGGAATTTAAATTCAGTGAATTAAATAAATCTGGAATAAAAAGCTAGTATCAGTGATGGGTGACCATGAAACGACCGGATTGTCGTAAAAACCCATCTGGTCTTTAGGGAAGGAAATCTGCCGTCCTTACCCGGTCTGGCCTATATGTGACTCCAGACCCACAGCAATGTGGTTAACTTCCCTCAGTTGTGAAAAACAACAAGAATAAAACCGGACGGACCACCCGGCATCGACCTCCGCACCGGCTACGGACACGACAACGGCACACCCAGCCCAGTCGACCCTGCAAAGTCCTCCTCCCCAACATCTGGGAACTTGTGCCAAAATTGGGAGAGCTGTCCCACAGACTAATCAGCCTGATCACCATCCCTGGATATGTCCTGTCCCACCGAGCTGGCCAGGTCCTGAAGGACATAGCTGCCAGTCTGGGCCTGGGACAGGTGGTGAGAGAACCAACAGGAGGGAAAAACCTATTTGACCTCGTCCTCGCCAATCTACCTGTCGCAGATGCATCTGTCCATGACAGTATTGGTAGCAGTGATCACCGCATAGTCATTGTGCAGATGAAGTCCCGTCTTCACATTGAGGATACCCTCCATCGTGTTGTGTGGCACTACCACCGTGCTAAATGGGACAGATTCAGAACAGATCTAGCAGCTCAAAAATGGGCATCCATGAGGCGCTGTGGGCCATCAGCAGCAGCAGAATTGTATTCCACCACAATCTGTAACCTCATGGCCTGGCATATCCCTCACTCTACCATTACCATCAAGCCAGGGGACCAACCCTGGTTCAATAAGGAGTGTAGAAGTGTATACGAGGAGCAGCACCAGGCGTACCTTAAAATGCGGTGCCAACCTGGGGAAGCTGCAACACAAGACTACATGCATGCTAAAAAGTGGAAGCAGCATGCTATAGACAGGGCTAAGTGATCCCACAATCAGTCCTGCCACATCCAGTCGTGAATGATGGTGGACCATTAAACAACTAACGGGAGGAGGAGGCTCCATGACTATCCCCATCCTCAATGATGGTGGAGCCCAGCACGTGAGTGCAAAAGACAAGGCTGAAGCGTTTGCAACCATCTTCAGCCAGAAGTGCCAAGTGGATGATCCACATCGGCCTCCTCCTGTTGTCCCCACCATCACAGAAGCCAGTCTTCAGCCAATTCAATTCACTCCACGTGATATCAAGAAACGGCTGAGTGCACTGGATACAACAAAGGCTGTGGGCCCCGACAACATCCCGGCTGAAGACTTGTGCTCCAGAACTAGCCGCGCCTCTAGCCAAAATGTTCCAGTACATCTGTAACACTGGCATCTATCTGACAATGTGGAAAACTGCCCAGGTATGTCCTGTCTACAAAAAGCAGGACAAATCCAATCCAGCTAATTACCCCCCCATCAGTCTACTCTCAATCATCAGCAAAGTGATGGAAGGTGTCATCGACAGTGCTATCAAGCGGCACTTACTCACCAATAACCTGCACACTGATGCCCAGTTTGGGTTCTGCCAGGACCACTCGGCTCCAGATCTCATTGCAGCCTTTGTCCAAACATGGACAAAAGAGCTGAATTCCAGAGGTGAGGTGAGAGTGACTGCCCTTGATATCAAGGCAGCATTTGACCGAGTGTGGCATCAAGGAGCCCTAGTAAAACTGAAGTCAATGGGAATCGGGGGAAAAACTCTCCACTGGCTGGAGTCATACTTAGCACAAAGGAAGATGGTTGTGGTGGTTGAAGGTCAATCATTACAGCCCCAGGACATCACTGCAGGAGTTCCTCAGGTCAGTGTCCTAGGCCCAACCATCTTCAGCTGCTTCATCAATGACCTTCCCTCCATCATAAGGTCAGAAGTGAGGATGTTTGCTGATGACTGCACAGTGTTCAGCGCCATTCACGACTCCTCAGATAATGAAGCAGTCCATGCCCACATGCAGCAAGACCTGGATGACGTTCAGGCTTGGGCTGATAAGTGGCAGGTAACATTCACACCACAGAAGTGCCAGGCAATGATTATCTCCAACAAGCATTCAACGGCATTACCATCGCCGAATTCCCCACCATCAATATACTGGAGGTCCCTATTGACCAGAAACTTAACTGGACCAGCCACATAAATACAGTGGTAACAAGAGCAGGTCAGAGGCTGGGTATTCTGCGGCAAGTGTCTCACCTGACTCCCCAAAGCCTTTCCACCATCTACAAGGCACAAGTAAGGAGGGCGATAGAATACTCTCCACTTGTCTGGATGAGTACAGCTCCAACAACACTCAAGAAGCTCGACACCATCCAGGACAAAGCAGCCCACTTGATTGGCACCCCATCCACCACCTTAAACATTCACTCCCTCCACCACCGGTGCACCGTGGCTGCAGTGTGTACCATCTACAAGATGCACTGCAGCAACTCGCCAAGGCTTCTTCGGCAGCACCTCCCAAACCCGCGACCTCTACCACCTAGAAGGACAAGGGCAGCAGGCGCATGGGAACACCACCACCTCCAAGTTCCCCTCCAAGGCACACACTATCCTGAATTGGATATATATCACCAATCCTTCATTGTCGCTGGGTCAAAATCCTGGAATTCCCTCCCTATTTACAGCACAGAAACAGGCCATTCGGCCCTGTGGTGTATGTGCCTTTAAGAGCCCCAGGTGTGCGTAATGCCGGTAATTGCCACTTGGGCTATATAAGCCTGTGTACCCCCCCCCCCAGACTTTGCTTAGTAAATACCTATGAACCAACTCCTGTCTTCAGTGTCTTTATCAACACACGGACACTACAGTGGCGACGAAGTGGAAACGGACTTACCTGCAATTCGGCAGCACCTCAAGGACATCGATTCCTCCGGCGTCCAGAAGACTCAAGGAAGTGAGAGAAGCTGTGGTTTCACCAGCTGGCCAAGCTGGTGGCAGGTACTGTGCTAATCCTTCCTGGGCGTCAGGCTGGGGCTCCAGCGGCGGGCTCTACAGCTGAGACAGGCAGCGAAATCGGAGGCAAGCAATAACGGACTGGGAGGGAGCACTCGGGAGACGGCCGGCGCGGCAAGCAGGTCAGCGTTCAGACCTCCGGCGGGAACGAGTCTCCAACAGTAAATTAAAAAAAATAAAGAGAACGGAAACCGCAGTAAACAGCGTTGTTATCGGCAGCAGCGGCGGGAAACGCCATATCTTTGCGACAGAAAAGAAGAAAAAAAAGCACGGGAAGCGCCATATCTTTTCTGAAATGCCTAAGTCTGGCAATATTGATGCTTTTGATAGCGAAATAGAGCCTAATTTTGACAATATTGATGTTTTTGATAACGAGATAGAGGATTGGACCACATATGTGGAAAGAGTGGAGGTATATTGCACCGCAAATGGAATAGAAGATGAAAAAAAAGCTTCAGTGCTTCTGGATCTAATGGGCGCAAAGACATACAAGCTGTTACGAAACTTAATCTCTCCAGCCGAACCGATGGACAAGAATTTTGAGGAGATTGTTGATACCCTACACTGCCAATTCGAGGCAGGACCGGCAGATTCTCTGCGAGACAAATTCATCTGCGATCCCCTAAGTATAGAAACACAAAAAAAGGTATCTTCTGAGAAAGATTTAACACTGGACAAGGCTTTCAGTGCAATAGGAGCTACAAAGATACAGCAAAGGCCACAGGACTTCGGCACCCATGAAATGACATGGGGTTTCGAGAGATGTAATCGCTGCGGCAGATCCACCCATGACCAGAGGGACAGCTGGTTCAAGGAAAAAGCATGCAGGCGATGCGGAAAGATGGGACACATTCCACGTGTGTGCCGATCTGAAAATAAAAAATCCACTAACGGGAAAAGAATCAATAAGGAAAAGCACAGAAAGGTACAAATGATGACAGACAGTAGCTCCGAAGACCAGAAGAGCGATAGCGACTCCGGGAACAAGAGACTAAGCTCTCTCAAATTACATAATGTAATTGCCAAAGAAGATTACCAGACCATTTGGGTTACCCTCACAATAGCAGGGTCCCCAGTTAAAATGGAGCTAGATACAGGATCAGCTCTGACCGTCATAAATCGACGGGATTACGAGCGGCTATTTCCGCATATACCTTTAAAAGATACATCCATTATCTTGAAAACATATACGGGGCAGAAAGTATACCCCAAAGGAAAAATAAGGGTGCCTGTTGTATACAACAGCAAGGAAATACAGAAGTTGTATTTATACGTTCTACAAGATGGTGGTCCACCGCTGTTGGGACGTGAATGGATCAGAAAAATACGTTTAGACTGGCACTCCATTCAGGCACTGACGGTGACCAGTAAGGAAAAAAATGATGATGACGTCATACCTGAACGATTGAAAGACATCTTGGCCAACGCCAAGGAAGTATTTCAAGAGAAACTAGGAACCTTGAAAGGCATCACCGCCTCAATAAAAGTGGAAGATGCAGCAATTCCCAAGTTTTTTAAGGCAAGACCGGTGCCATACACAATTCGTCCAGCAGTCGAGGCAGAGCTGGAGAATTTGGAAAAGGCAGGCGTATTATCTAAAATAGATTGGAGCGAGTGAGCAACACCCATCGTCCCAGTCATGAAGAAAGCATTGAAGGGTGATGGATCTGAAGAACAGAGAAAAATTCGCATCTGTGGAGACTTCAAGGTGACTGTAAACCCGGTCCTTCACACGGTACAGTATCCTCTTCCGAGGATAGAAGATATTTTCGCCTCACTATCCGGAGGGAAACGTTTCACCAAAATTGACTTGGCACAGGCATACCTACAGATGGAGGTTGAAGAGGCCTCTAAAAAATATCTCACGATAAATACACACAAAGGTCTGTACCAGTACAATCGACTGGTTTTCGGAGTAGCATCCGCTCCAGCTATCTGGCAAAGAGCTATGGAGCAAGTCCTCCAAGGGATTCCGGGGACTCAATGCTACCTAGACGACATCCTTGTAACAGGAGAAAACGACAACGAGCACCTTGCCAATTTAGAGCAGGTGCTCACTAGGCTGAGAGAACGGGGCCTACGAGCAAATTGCCCCAAGTGCGAATTTTTCCGAAATCAAATATCATATTGTGGCTACATTAATAAATAAGGAAGGGTTGCATAAGTCACCTGAAAAAATTGAGGCGGTCATAAAAGCCCCAGCACCTGAAAATGTTTCACAATTAAGGTCGTTCCTGGGATTAATAAATTACTGTGGCGGTACCACCGGTTGTCCCTTACACTGAGATACATAATTCCCTTTAACTTACCTTACTATATGTGTCTGTTACTATACTCAGGCTTCTCTCCTGTACTCTGATTCATGACATCAGAGCTCGGAACCTTCCAACAGTTGAGCTTGGAACCTGCTGGCAGTTGAGCTCGGAACCTGCTGGCAGTTGAGCTAGGAAACTTCTAGTTAGTCCTTGTGGAGTCCCCGCTGGGACAAGACCTATACCACGGTGCTCCTACAGTCAGCCATCTTACCTGCTACCTTACCTGTTGTATTTAACCTGTTCCTGTAAATAAACAACTTATTTATAGTTTGTCGAAGTCAAACTCTCTTATTTAGTGGCGATCTACACGAACCGCTACATTGGTGACCCAACGACGTGAGTACGGGAGTTCATCAATTCCTACACTACAATTGGTGACCCCGTATCCGTGAACGATTTTCACGGTAGCAACGCGCAGCCTGACCCTCGTCTTCACAGAGGTACAGCAAGCCCAACGGCAACCGTCGACCACCAACGCTACATTGGTGACCCAACGACGTGAGTACGGGAGTTCATCAATTCCTACACTACAATTGGTGACCCCGTATCCGTGAACGATTTTCATGGAAGCAACGCGCAGCCTGACCCTCGTCTTCACAGAAGACGACCGACGAACAACCACGGAACAGCAACCGCCTAACACCGATTCCTCCAAAGGCGACCCCGTCTTTGCGAACGTATTCGCAAGGTAAGCGCAGTCTGGAGCAGATCCCGTTTGACACGGACAAAACTGAACCGGACCCCGTTTTTTTGTGAGCAATTTTCACAAAAGAAGCATGCCATGGAAGCACCAGCCGTTTTGCTGTCGCTACCGCAATCCAGGGAGCCACAGTCTCCCTCGTGCTTTATAAAGGTAGAAGCCCCGTTCGACGAGAACATCGATGCGGCGCCGACCACGCACTTGCTTACGGTCCCCGTACTCGTTTTTCCTACCGTCACACGGATCGTCCGCCTCTACGTCCAAAGCAACAGCAAGTATACATCTCTCCAAGCGCAGGGTACAGCATGTTCGGGCCCACAAAATCGGAGCGTGCCCTGCGGGGATACCACGAGGACTCACCCCCGCGAACCACGAGGACCCATCCCTCGCGAACCACGAGGATCCATCCCTCGCGAACCACGAGGACCCTGCCCTCATGAAACACGAAGACTCGTTCCCCGCCGATGACGCACCAGCCCGTCAGCCTGCTGGTTGTGTTACCTACTACATGATTCGGCGTGAACAAAAGGCGTGCCGCCCTCCCGGCTGTTTTCTCCTAAATCTACAACTGTTACAAGTGTTGCCGCCCTCCAGGCAGAGTTAACCCCTCCTGAAAGCAACAACAACCAGGACCGTTGCCGCCCTTTCTCCAGTTTTCCCTTTTAACAAATGCAAATGTCTATTGAAGCTGTATACATCGAGGACGGGTCCAATGGGCATCCTGCGGCCGCGATCAACACGTGGAAGTTGCTCTGATCACAGATCAACACAACAACTTTTCACGCTCCGTTCTGTTCATGTCGTAGCATTATGGCACGCACTGTTCCGTGCGTTCCAGCCTCCGGAAGGTTTTGCTCACCAGTCAACGGAGACATCGCCCGCGTCCGCCCAACCTGCCCGTCACTCTGATAAGGCCTGCTGTTTCGCACGTCTCGATGGTCCTTCGCCTGACGGATACGTTTTATTCGCCATGACGTGCGTAAGGATCCGCTCACGAGCAGCACCTTTGGAACTCGCTCGCCAAGCCAAGACAGCACGACCGCCGAGACCACCAGCTCGTCAGACCATCTCATCCTTGGACTTTCGTTAAAACGAATTCTGGGGGGGCCTATGTGGCGGTACCACCGGTTGTCCCTTACACTGAGATACATAATTCCCTTTAACTTACCTTACTATATGTGTCTGTTACTATACTCAGGCTTCTCTCCTGTACTCTGATTCATGACATCAGAGCTCGGAACCTTCCAACAGTTGAGCTTGGAACCTGCTGGCAGTTGAGCTCGGAACCTGCTGGCAGTTGAGCTAGGAAACTTCTAGTTAGTCCTCGTGGAGTCCCCGCTGGGACAAGACCTATACCACGGTGCTCCTACAGTCAGCCATCTTACCTGCTACCTTACCTGTTGTATTTAACCTGTTCCTGTAAATAAACAACTTATTTATAGTTCGTCGAAGTCAAACTCTCTTATTTAGTGGCGATCTACACGAACCGCTACATTACTATCATAAATTTTTACCGAACTTATCAACTCTTCTACACCCTCTTAATGAACTGCTACAAACAGGAGTAATTTGGAAATGGAACGAAGACTGCAAAAATGCCTTCCATAAATGCAAAGACTTAATCACATCCAAAGAAGTTTTGGCTCATTACAACCCATCACTGCCAATCAGACTGGCGTGCGATGCATCCCCTTACGGCATAGGAGCAGTATTATCGCATAAATTCCCTGATGGCTCGGAACGGCCGATAGCTTTTGCGTCACGCTCATTGAACTCAGCTGAGTGTAACTATGCCCAAATCGACAGGGAAGCACTCAGCCTGGTATGGGGAGTAAAGAAATTCAACCATTACTTACACGGACAAAAATTTACCTTGTTGACTGACCATCAACCCCTCATCTCCATATTCAACCCTAAAAAGGGTGTTCCCATTATGACAGCACAAAGGCTACAGCGGTGGTCCCTTTTTCTAGGGGCACACCAATACAACATAGAATACAAAACAGCATGCGAATGCTGATGGTTTATCGCGCCTACCGTTGCCAACAGTAGAAGAGGCACCTACAGTAGACCCAATGGAGATGTTCCACTCTACCATAGTGGAATGTCTACCAGTAACAAATTCTGCCATTGAAAGGGAAACGAGAAATGACCCGACTCTTTCACGGGTCTACGATTTAACAGTGAAGGGATGGCCAGCACATGGCGAACCACTGTTGCCAGCATTCTCGCAAAGAAGAGAACAGCTGTCAGTGTGCCGAGGAACCTTGATGTGTGGATCCAGAGTGGTGATTCCACCCAAACTCCAGGATAAAGTGCTAAAGGAGCTTCACGAGGGGCAGCTGGGTGGAGTGAAAATGAAGAACCTAGCCAGGGCGTTTATATGGTGGCCAGGTATCGATGGAGACATCGAAGAAATGACCAAGAGCTGCCTAGGATGCCAGAAGGTCCAAAACGCTCCACCACAAGCCCCTCTACATCCATGGGAGTGGCCCTCATCTCCCTGGCAAAGGATACACATCGACTTTGCTGGTCCATTTATGGACTCAATGTTCTTAATCGCGGTTGATGCACACTCCAAATGGCCGGAGGTAATAAAGATGTCCTCCACCACCACGGAAAAAACCATCACAGTATTAAGGACCATATTTGCCAGGAATGGGCTGCCGGAACAGATCTGTTCTGATAATGGACCGCAATTTGTGTCCGAAGAATTCAGAAAGTTCTTAAAAAACAATGGGGTTAAGCACTACACGTCCACCCCATACCATCCCGCCACCAATGGATTGGCTGAAAGGTTTGTCCAGACCTTCAAGAAGGCCATAAAGGCCATGGGTAATGAAGACATAAAACTTCAGCACAAGGTGGATAACTTCTTATTCGCATACAGGAATGCAACACATATGGTTACCAACCAAACTCCCGCATGATGTTCTTCAATAGAAACCTAAGATGCCGGCTGGATTTGGTCAAGCCCAACATCAGAAGGGACGTGGAGAACCGGCAGTTTCAAGGCATGAATGAAAGGCCAACTAGAACCTTCCAGATAGGTCAACAAGTTTTGGCCCAGGACTACCGTACCGAGAAATGGCAGCCTGGAACTATCTGCACACGACTAGGACCACTGATGTATACCGTGGACATCGGAGAAAGCATAATAAGGCGCCATGCTGACCAAATCATAAAGTCATCCGAAAAGGGACAACCTACACCACCACTCTATACATCTAACGATGAAGTAGAGATACCCATATCTACCTCCGATCCGGTGATAATGGAACCCGATGAACCCGACACTGGCATTCAAGCCAAATCAGCCTTGCCAGAAGAACCTACTACACCACCAGAAACTACTACACCCCTGAGGCATTATCCGGACCGAGTCAGGAAGCCTCCTGAGAGACTAACTTATAATTAATTAATTACAGCAATGTATATTATTTTGCATATAACATGTAATTAATAATTACTTAAAATATGATGTACTGGTTAGCTAAAAGGGGAGGAATTGTGGTGTATGTGCCTTTAAGAGCCCCAGGTGTGTGTAATGCTGGTAATTGCCACTTGGGCTATATAAGCCTGTGTATTGTGTATATCCTTTAGAAATCCCTCCCCAGACTTTGCTTAGTAAATACTGATGAACCAGCTCCTGTCTTCAGTGTCTTTATCAACACACGGACACTACAGGCCCAACTCATAGAGAGAAACTGTTCCCATTGGCGGAAGGGTCGAGAACCAGAGGACACAGATTTAAGGTGACTGGCAGAAGAACCAAAGGCGACACGGGGGAAAACTTTTTTACGCAGCGCGTGGTTATGATCTGGAATGCACTGCCTGAAAGGGTGGTGGAGGCAGACTCAACTGTAACTTTCAAAAGGGAGTTGGATAAGTACCTGAAGGAAATTGCAGGGCTATGGGGAAAGGGCGGGGGAGTGGGACTAGCTGAAGGGGAATTATGATGCCATGAGACGGGAACTGAGTAGGTCTGATTGGACAACGTTCCTGGGAGGACTGGAGGTAGATAAACAATGGCAAACATTTAAAGATAGAATGACAAAATTGCAAAAATTGTTTATACCAATCTGGCATAAAAGGAAATCTAAAAAGGTGACTCAACCGTGGATAACAGGGGAAATTAGAGACAGCATAAAATCCAAAGATAGGGCGTATAAAATAGCCAAAAAAAGCGCCAGAGCGGAAGATTGGGAACAGTTTAAGATAGAGCAAAGGAGGGCAAAGGGCATGATCAAGAGGGGCAAAATAGCTTACGAAAACAAGCTGGCGGAAAATATAAAAACTAACTCCAAAAGCTTTTATAAATATATCAAAAGGAAAAGACTGGTGAAAACCAAAGTTGGTCCATTGCAGTCAGATACGGGGGAATATATAATGGGAAATAAGGAAATGGCAGATCAACTAAATGCATACTTTGGGTCAGTCTTTACGAAGGAAGACACAAAAAACCTCCCTGGGATATCGGGAAAAATAGGGACATTGGCAAAGGAGGAACTGACGCAAATCAATATCTCTAAGGATATGGTGTTAAGGAAGCTAAAGGGATTGAAGGTGGACAAATCCCCAGGGCCTGATAACATGCATCCTAGGGTACTGAAGGAGGTGGCCCTAGAGATAGCGGATGCACTAAGGATGATTTTTCAGAATTCATTAGACTCGGGAACAGTACCGATGGATTGGAGGGTAGCTAACGTTACCCCACTATTCAAAAAGGGGGGTAGGGAAAAAGCAGGTAATTACAGACCTGTAAGCCTTACATCAGTTGTGGGCAAAATGCTGGAGTCCATCATTAAGGATGAAATAGCGGAGCACTTAGCAAATGGGGACAGGATAGGACAGAGTCAACATGGATTTACAAAGGGTAAATCGTGCTTGACTAATCTATTGGAATTTTTTGAGGGAGTAACTGGTAGAATAGATGGGGGAGAGCCAGTAGATGTGGTGTACCTGGACTTCCAAAAGGCCTTCGATAAGGTCCCACATAAAAGATTAGCATGGAAAATTGAGGCTCATGGGATAAAGGGGAAAGTTTTGGCGTGGATAGGGAACTGGCTGTCAGATAGAAAACAGAGAGTTGGAATAAACGGCTCATTTTCTGAATGGCAGGCAGTAACAAGTGGGGTACCACAGGGATCTGTCCTGGGCCCCCAGCTGTTCACAATTTACATTAATGACCTGGATCAGGGAGTCGGATGCAGCATTTCCAAATTTGCAGACGACACTAAACTAGGAGGGGGGGTGGGCTCAGAGGAAGAGACCAGGAAGCTCCAGAGCGATTTGGACAGACTGGGCGATTGGGCGGATAAATGGCAGATGCACTATAATGTGGACAAGTGCGAAGTTATCCACCTTGGGTGCAGGAACGGGAGGGCAAATTATTATTTAAATGGCAATAGATTGGGAGAGGGGGAAGTACAGAGAGACCTGGGTGTTCTTGTACACCAGTCACTGAAGGCGAGCATGCAGGTGCAACAGGCGGTCAAGAAGGCAAACGGTATGCTGGCCTTCATAGCAAAAGGGTTAGAATACAGGAACAGGGATACCTTGCTGCAGCTGTACAGGGCACTGGTGAGACCACACCTCGAGTACTGTGTACAGTTTTGGTCGCCTCATCTGAGGAAGGATGTTCTTGCCATGGAGGGGGTGCAGCGGCGATTCACCAGGCTGATACCAGGAATGGCGGGAATGACCTATGAGGAGAGACTATGTAGTTTAGGGATGTACACACTGGAGTTTAGAAGATTGAGAGGGGACCTCATAGAAGTGTATAAAATTCTGACAGGTCTAGACAGACTGGATGCAGAAGGAATGTTTCCCTTGGCGGGTGAGAACAGAACTAGAGGACATAATTTAAGGATAAGGGCTAAACCATTTAGGACAGAGATGAGGGGGAATTTCTTCACTCAGAGAGTGGTGAACCTGTGGAACTCATTGCCACAGAGGGCAGTGTACGCCAGCTCATTAAATATATTTAAGAGGGAATTAGATATATTTCTACGGGCAAAAGGGGTTAAGGGTTACGGAGAGAAGGCGGGGACGGGATACTGAATTAAAGGATCAGCCATGATCTCATCGAATGGCGGAGCAGGCACGAAGGGCCGAATGGCCTACTCCTGCTCCTATCTTCTATGTATCTATGTATCTATGTAAGTGCTCCTGCAGAGAGCCGGCACGGGCTGGATGGGCCGAATGGCCTCCTTCTGTGCTGTAACCATTCTATGATTCTATCTACTGTCGGAGGGTCAGTACTGAGGGAGTGCTGCACTGTCGGAGGGACAGTACTGAGGGAGTGCTGCACTGTCGGAGGGACAGTACTGAGGGAGCGCTGCACTGTCGGAGGGGCGGTACTGAGGAAGCGCCGCACTGTCGGAGGGGCGGTACTGAGGAAGCGCCACACTGTCGGAGGGGCGGTACTGAGGAAGCGCCGCACTGTCGGAGGGGCGGTACTGAGGAAGCGCCGCACTGTCGGAGGGGCGGTACTGAGGAAGCGCCGCACTGTCGGAGGGGCGGTACTGAGGGAGCGCCGCACTGTCGGAGGGACGGTACTGAGGAAGCGCCGCACTGTCGGAGGGGCGGTACTGAGGGAGCGCCGCACTGTCGGAGGGGCGGTACTGAGGGAGCGCCGCACTGTCGGAGGGGCGGTACTGAGGAAGCGCCGCACTGTCGGAGGGGTGGTACTGAGGGAGCGCCGCACTGTCGGAGGGGCGGTACTGAGGAAGCGCCGCACTGTCGGAGGGGCGGTACTGAGGGAGCGCCGCACTGTCGGAGGGACGGTACTGAGGAAGCGCCGCACTGTCGGAGGGGCGGTACTGAGGAAGCGCCGCACTGTCGGAGGGGCGGTACTGAGGGAGCGCCGCACTGTCGGAGGGGTGGTACTGAGGGAGCGCCGCACTGTCGGAGGGGCGGTACTGAGGAAGCGCTGCACTGTCGGAGGTTGCTCTCAGGTGGATGTAAAAGCGCTCTCGGCACTATTGGAAGAAGAGCAGGGGAGTTGTCCCAGTGTCCTGGGGCCAATATTTATCCTTTAACCAACATCACTTGCCTTTTCATTGTGCGCGGAGGGGTTTCCTCTACGGGCTGCTCTTGCACATCCTCCATTTTGCCATCCTCGTCTGCCATCCGGACACGGCTTGGCGCACCATCCTGCCGTCCGGAGGAGGTGGGGGTCCCCAATGGAGGGCTCTCCATGCGGGAGACCTCCCTTTATCTATTGGGGACTTGGCCTGGAGGGTATTGCACAGAGCAGTCCTGTCCAATAAATTTTAAAGTCAGTTCACGGACTCCCGGGCCGCCTGCCACCAGCGTACCGTGGCTGCAGTGTGTACCATCTACAAGATGCACTGCAGCAACTCGCCAAGGCTTCTTCGGCAGCACCTCCCAAACCCGCAACCTCTTCCACCTAGAAGGACAAGGGCAGCAGGCGCATGGGAACACCACCTCCTCCAAATATATCGCTGATCCTTCATTGTCGCTGGGTCAAAATCCTGGAACTCCCTCCCTATTTACAGCACAGAAACAGGCCTAGAGGAGTCCGTGTTCCATGTTTATGTGGAGTATGAGAGGATGCAGCCCGTCTTCCATTATTTGAAGGGGCTGCTCCTCGATTTTTGGCTGCACTTCAGTCCCACGCTCCTGATCTTTGGCCACCCGGTGCGGAGGGGAGCGGGCAGGTTGGGGAGCTCCTCGTAGGACTGTTCCTGGGCCTGGCCAAAGTGGCCATCAACTGGTCCAGGCAGCGGGCAATCGAGGGGGTCGTTCGGCCCGATTGCCTGCCTCCCTTTCGTGGCTATGTTCGCGCGCAGTGTCCGCCAGCACGCTCGGGGCCTTCCGCGACCAGTGGGCACCGGAGGGACTGGAGTGCATTATCACCCCCAGAAACAAAATCTTCATTTAATTTGTTAAGTTTCATTTGATGTATTTTTGTTAAGTTACAGTTTTTGTTTATTTTTGATTGGTCCTACCAAAAGAGGAACATCACTAAAACAGATGATCTGGTCATTGTGACATTGCAGTTTGTGGGATCTTGCTGTGCGCAAATTGGCTGCCGCGTTTCCTACATTACAACAGTGACTGCACTTCATTAGCTGTGAAGCGCTTTGGGATGTCCCGGGGGTGTGAGAGGCGCTGTGGTGGTGATGCCAGTCCTGGTGGAGATTCTCTGGCGGGCGGGACTGTCGCTTTAAATTGAAATCTCGCGGCAGCGGCTGGAAGTAGCGCGAGAGTTGGTGGGTTTATAAGGGTTCCCGGCAGGCCCCGCGCTCTCTCTCCACCGCCATCATGGTGAGTCCGAGCCTGGCCTGGCCCGGCGGACAATCCGCCGCCATCCGCGCCCCCACCGCACCCGGCACACCGCCCGACCTTCCCCCGCACACCCCGCCCGCCATGGGGGCGCCATGGTGCCCGAGCTCCGGGGGGATGAGGCCCGGGGGCCGACTCCGCCAGCGGGAGAGGGAAGGAGGGGATCCGTCACCACGGCAACCGGGGCCCGGCTGCCAGGCCCGGGGTGGGAGTGAGGGAGAGGGGCCGGGAGTGAGGGAGAGGGGCCGGGAGTGAAGGAGTGAGGGAGAGGGGCCGGGGGAGAGGGGCGGGGTGGGAGTGAGGGAGAGGGGCCGGGCTCGGCGCTCCACCGGCCTCTCCTGCAGCGGGACCCGGGGCCGGGCTTCTGACTGGAGCGGCTCAGGGCCCGGGTTCAGCGCAATTAACGCAGCAAAACGTCCTCAGGAGCGTAAATCAGACCGAGTCTGACCCCGAGCCACAGGGAGATATTAGGACAGGTGACCAAAAGCTCGGTCTAAGAGGTCAGGTTTAAGGAGCGTCTTAAAGGAGGAGAGAGAGGCGGAGAGGTTTAGGGATGGAATTCCAGAGCTCGGGGCCCAAGCGGCTGAAGGCACGGCCGCCAATGGTGGAGCGATTAAAATCGGGGGATGCTCAAGAGGGCAGAATTGGAGGAGCGCAGAGATCTCGGTGTGTGTGGGGGTTGTGGGGCTGGAGGAGGTTACAGAGATAGGGAGGGGCGAGGGATTTGAAAACAAGGACGAGAATTTTAAATTTGAGGCGTTGCCGGACCGGGAGCCAATGTAGGTCAGTGAGCACAGGGGGTGATGGGTGAACGGGGCTTGGTGCGAGTTAGGACACGGGGCAGTGAGCACAGGGGGTGATGGGTGAACGGGACTGGGTGTGAGTTAGGACACGGGGCAGTGAGCACAGGGGGTGATGGGTGAACGGGACTGGGTGTGAGTTAGGACACGGGGCAGTGAGCACAGGGGGTGATGGGTGAACGGGACTTGGTGCGAGTTAGGACACGGGGCAGTGAGCACGGGGTGATGGGTGAATGGGACTGGGTGTGAGTTAGGACACGGGGCAGTGAGCACGGGGTGATGGGTGAATGGGACTGGGTGTGAGTTAGGACACGGGGCAGTGAGCACGGGGTGATGGGTGAACGGGACTGGGTGTGAGTTAGGACACGGGGCAGTGAGCACGGGGTGATGGGTGAACGGGACTGGGTGTGAGTTAGGACACGGGGCAGTGAGCACAGAGGGTGATGGGTGAACGGGACTGGGTGTGAGTTAGGACACGGGGCAGTGAGCACAGGGGGTGATGGGTGAACGGGACTGGGTGTGAGTTAGGACACGGGGCAGTGAGCACAGGGGGTGATGGGTGAACGGGACTGGGTGTGAGTTAGGACACGGGGCAGTGAGCACAGGGGGTGATGGGTGAACGGGACTGGGTGTGAGTTAGGACACGGGGCAGTGAGCACAGGGGGTGATGGGTGAACGGGACTGGGTGTGAGTTAGGACACGGGGCAGTGAGCACGGGGTGATGGGTGAACGGGACTGGGTGTGAGTTAGGACACGGGGCAGTGAGCACAGGGGGTGATGGGTGAACGGGACTGGGTGTGAGTTAGGACACGGGGCAGTGAGCACAGGGGGTGATGGGTGAACGGGACTGGGTGTGAGTTAGGACACGGGGCAGTGAGCACAGGGGGTGATGGGTGAACGGGACTGGGTGTGAGTTAGGACACGGGGCAGTGAGCACAGGGGGTGATGGGTGAACGGGACTGGGTGTGAGTTAGGACACGGGGCAGTGAGCACGGGGGGTGATGGGTGAACGGGACTGGGTGTGAGTTAGGACACGGGGCAGTGAGCACGGGGTGATGGGTGAACGGGACTTGGTGTGAGTTAGGACACGGGGCAGTGAGCACAGGGGGTGATGGGTGAACGGGACTGGGTGTGAGTTAGGACACGGGGCAGTGAGCACAGGGGGTGATGGGTGAACGGGACTGGGTGTGAGTTAGGACACGGGCAGCAGAGGTTTGGATGAGCTGAAGTTTACGGAGCTTGAGTGACCGGCCAGACTGGAATAGTCGGGTCTGGAGGTGACGGGTATGGGTGAAGGTTTCGGCAGCAGATGTGTGAAACATAAACCCTATTCTGTGGCATAGACCAGTTGGCCCGAATGGCCTCGTGGTGATCGGGTCAGATGCGCAACTCTGGCAAATAGGAAGCGAAGGTGTGAATGGGAAGTGGATGTAAAAGGGCAGGGGGGTTCCTGGGGCTAATATTTATCCCTCATCCCACACCACTCAATTCACCAACTGGCCATTGCTGTTTGTGGGATCTTGCTGTGCGCAAATTGCCTGTCTGCAAGGTGCTATATAACCAAGTCCTTTCAATAGTGTTGGCTGTAGCGAATTGGGCAGCATTGTCTGTGGAGTAGCTGGTGTCCTGCTCTGGGGGTTGTGTGGTGGAGGGGGTGGGCTTTGGGTGATGGTGAGCGGGGGGAGGGGGTGGGCTTTGGGTGATGGTGGAGGGGGGAGGGGTGGGCTTTGGGTGATGGTGGAGGGGTGGGCTTTAGGTGATGGGGAGGGGGTGGGCTTTGGGTGATGGTGGAGGGGGGAGTGGTGGGCTTTGGGTGATGGGGGAGGGGGTGGGCTTTGGGTGATGGGGGAGGGGGTGGGCTTTGGGTGATGGTGGAGGGGTGGGCTTTAGGTGATGGTGAGCGGGGGGAGGGGGTGGGCTTTGGGTGATGGTGAGCGGGGGGAGGGGGTGGGCTTTGGGTGAGGGGGGAGGGGGTGGGCTTTGGGTGATGGTGAGCGAGGGGAGGGGGTGGGTTTTGGGTGATGGTGAGCGGGGGGTGGGCTTTGGGTGATGGGGGAGGGGGTGGGCTTTGGGTGATGGTGGAGGGGGTGTGCTTTGGGTGATGGTGAGCGGGTGGAGGGGGTGGGCTTTGGGTGATGGTGAGCGAGGGGAGGGGGTGGGCTTTGGGTGATGGTGAGCGGGGGGAGGGGGTGGGCTTTGGGTGATGGTGAGCGGGGGGAGGGGGTGGGCTTTGGGTGATGGTGAGCGAGGGGAGGGGGTGGGCTTTGGGTGATGGTGAGCGGGGGGAGGGGGTGGGCTTTGGGTGATGGTGAGCGAGGGGAGGGGGTGGGCTTTGGGTGATGGTGAGCGAGGGGAGGGGGTGGGCTTTGGGTGATGGTGAGCGGGGGGAGGGGGTGGGCTTTGGGTGATGGTGAGCGGGTGGAGGGGGTGGGCTTTGGGTGATGGTGAGCGGGTGGAGGGGGTGGGCTTTGGGTGATGGTGAGCGGGGGGAGGGGGTGGGCTTTGGGTGATGGTGAGCGGGGGGAGGGGGTGGGCTTTGGGTGATGGTGAGCTGTGTTGTGCCTTCCATTAACTTGTGATTTTTGCCTTTTTCAGCCCAAAGGGAAGAAAGCCAAGGGGAAGAAGGTGGCCCCAGCCCCTTCTGTTGTAAGGAAACATGAGGTGAAAAAGGTCGTGAACCCTCTGTTTGAGAAGAGGCCCAAGAACTTTGGGATTGGTGAGTTGAGGAACCAGTCGGGAGTGTGACAGGCTGCAGTGAGCACAATTCAGGTGTGAATCAGGAGCTTGAGCAGAAGTTTGAGGCTACTGTTTAAAAAGCACACGTTTGATCGGTCAGGGCCAGTGTTACTGGACTTGGTAGTCCTGTAGGTGCCTGTCCTCCGGACTGTGGCTCTAGCTTTATTGGATATGAAGAATCATGGTCTTACTGAAATTATTGGGTGTGGCACCAACACACTGGCACACGTTATGGGGATCCAGTCTTCAGGTTCATATTCTTGATCAATTATTGTAAAGGAAAAAGAACAGGGGAGTGGGACTAATTGGAGAGCTCTTTCAAAGAGATGGTGCAGGCACGATGGGCCGAATGGCCGCCTGTGCTGTATGGAGCCCAGGGCGGTTTAATCCCTGTTCCCATTAATTCCCAGATATTTCCAGTTTTTGATATATGTATAGCTGCGTGTATTGTTTTGTTTCCTATCCATTCTTGTGATGTGGACATCATTGGCAAGGCTGGCATTTATCGCCTAGTAGCCCAGGGTAAGTGATGGTGGGTCGCCACAGTCCGTGTGACCAAAGAGCGATTTGATACAACTAGGCCCCTTCAGAGTTGGGTCTTTAAATCGAATCAAATCAACTTTTATTGTCATTGTTAGTGCACAAGTGCAGTACAACGAAATGTAGGCTTGCGGCTCCCGAGAGTGTACATTTGGACAGCCCGATAGTTTCATGGTCACTTTTACTGGATTACTCGGCCAGTAACTTGTTCGTGATACAACAGCGTTAAGAATCTTTCCAAACCTGCAGCCCCAGCAAATTCAAACAGGAGGAACCAGGGAGTGAGAGATATAACGGGCTTTGAGAGTTGGGGGGTGAGGGTTGTTCATGTGCCCTTGGGGAGCACTTTGGACACCCCGCTTCTGCAACACCAGCCAGCCCCATTACAGTGAGCGTGTCTGGTGTTCCTCGGCACTGGATTGTGCTGCCTCTTCACCCTGCCCAATGGTTCCGTGCAGACATCTCCCTGTTAAAACTTGTCAAGCTGTTTGTGTCAGTACGGCTGGGATTAAGTGCTGGCTTTGCTCAGTCAGTAGTGCGTTTACGCCGCACTCTAACAATATTCAGGCTTCATTCCACTTCAGCGCACTGACGGAGGAGTGCTGCATTGCTGGGGGTGCTGTCTTTCAGATAAGATGCTAAACCGATGGCCCCGTCCAGTGTTCAGATCCCATGGCACTGTCCTGAACAGAACAATCTCCCTGTTCATTCCGCTGCTGTTTGTGGGATCGTGTTGTGCGCAAAATGGCTGTTGTGCATGTGGAGCCCCGTCATCGGATATTACAGGTGAACAGTGTTTAAACGGGAAGGTAACTAACGGGATGCGTTGGTGAAGCTCTTTGGGAGACCTGAGCAAAGTTCGCCGCTCCCTCCTGAGTTTACTATTCCAATTCTTTCCACAGGTCAGGATATCCAGCCCAAGAGGGACCTGACCAGGTTCGTGAAATGGCCGCGGTACATCCGACTTCAGCGCCAGCGGGCCATCCTGTACAAACGCCTGAAGGTGCCTCCAGCGATCAACCAGTTCACCCAGGCCTTGGACAGGCAGACTGGTGAGTCCTGTTATTAGAGGAAGCTTTGGGTTATGGGGGTGGTGGCGGACGGTCCCAAGCTTGGGCAGGGGAAGGGAGAGGGTCGGACGGTTGGGGTTCTGGAGTCTGCAGATGATGTGAACAGAATATTTGCTATCTGAGGTCAACTGATGACAAACATTCAACCACCAAGATCGCTGATGCGCTCCGTGACGCTGCGGTTCTCGTGCTCCGTGGCACGCCCCCTGCATGCAAGCCCCAGTAACGCTAACTCCTCTTGCAGCCACCCAGCTCTTCAAACTGGCCCATAAGTACAGGCCCGAGACCAAACAGGAGAAGAAGCAGAGGCTGTTGGCCCGAGCCGAGCAGAAGGCAGCCGGGAAGGGAGACGCTCCAACAAAGAGACCTGCGGTTCTCCGAGCAGGTGTGTGAGAGTGAGTTTACACGGTTCGGTCTGCTCGTATTTAATCTTGTCTGAGCTAAGATAACTGGGGTTTGAGATGTATGTATATTGATTACAGATGACCAGCACCCTCCGGTTCCTACATGTGTCTCATCTGAAAGACGGCACCTTCGACAGTGCAGCTATCCTGCAGTGGGAATGTCAGCCTGGATTTTGTGCTCAAGTCTCTGGAGTGGGGCTTGAACACACGACCTTCTGACTCCGAGGCAAGGGTGTGGCCCACTGAGCCACAACTGACACTGATGAAAGAATGAGGACAGTTTACATGGACTGGGCTTGAATTCCCTGGAGTTTAGAAGATTAAGGGGTGATCTGATCGAGGTGTTTAAGATGATTAATGGAGTTGATGGGGTCAATAGAGAGAAACTATTTCCTCTGGTGGGGGGAGTCCAGAACAAAGGGGCAGAACCTTAAAATTAGAGCCAGGCCGTTCAGGGGTGATGTCAGGAAGCACTTCTTCACACAAAGGGTGGTGGAAATCTGGAACTCGCTCCCCCAGAAAGGCTGGATGTTGGGGGTCAGTCGGGATGTTGGGGGTCAGTCGGAGCTTCAAGAGTGAGATTGATAGATTTTTGTTGGGTAAGGGTATCAGGGACATGGAGCAAAGGCAAATAAATGGGGTTGAGGTGCAGATCAGCCGTGATCTGATAGAATGGAGGATGAGGCTCGAGGGGCAGAATGTGATATCGATTCAGTAAATTGAAGGGTTGGGCAGGTTCCTGTTGCCCAGCCCAGACCTGACTCTCGCTGTCTCTCTCTCTCTTTCCCCAGGTGTGAACACTGTCACCACACTGGTGGAGAATAAGAAAGCTCAGCTGGTGGTCATCGCGCATGATGTCGATCCCATTGAGGTAAGGAGCCTTTGGGCACATTGACTCGCAGCTCCCGGGGCCCAGAGAGTGGCCTGGCCTGAACCCCAGGCAGCTCCGACAGTGCTGGGGACCTGATGGCTCCTGTACGGACACGCCTTGCGCTCTGTTTCACTGATCGTTGTGGAGAAGGAGACTCTGCTCCCGTGGGCGGGTGGCAGTGTCGGTGGCTGCCCATCACTCGCTTGGCCTGGCTAATGTTGCGATGATGTTTTTGAATTTCTTCACCTGAAGCTCAACATGTAGAGCAAAGAAACGAGCTTTTTAACCCTGAGCAACAGCCACGGCCGCCACCTGTATCTCGATCCGAGGGACCTTTTGTGATGAGTAACTGTGTCACCCTCCCCATCCCAAACCCCCTCCCGTGCCTGACTGGCCATGCTCTGCTCCCTCCCCTTGGGAATGAGGATTAGGGGCCCAGAAACGGGTGAGCAATGTTCCCATTCATTTCTTTTTGGGCGACCCATTCTAAACACCGCACCTGTGCGGTTTTCCCCATTTAAGAGCCGGCTGCGCAGGAGCCCCAGAGTGCTGCACAGCCGTGCAACCTAAAGGGAACATTGCAGATAGAGCATAGAAGAATAGGAGCAGGTGTCAGCCATTCAGCCCTTCGAGCCTGCTGCGCCATTCAACATGATCATGGCTGATCCTCGATCTCAATACCATATTCCCCTCTCTCCCCCCCCCATACCCCTCGATGCCCTTTGTCTAGAAATCTTATCAATTTCCTTCAATATATTCAGTGACTTGGCCTCCACAGCCTTCTGTGGTAGAGAATTCCACAGGTTCACCACCCTCTGAGTGAAGAAATTTCTCCTCATCTCAGTCCTAAATGTCCTACCCCGTATCCTGAGACTGTGACCCCTCGTTCTGGACCCCCCAGCCAGGGGAAACATCCTCCCTGCATCCAGTCTGTCTAGCCCAAGGCCCTGTATCACTGTAGTAAGGGATGAGGTCTGTATTATTCTCCTTGTTTTCAAATCCCTCCATGCCCTCACCCCTCCCTATCTCTCTAACCTCCAGCCCCACAATCCTCCGAGATATCTGCGCTGCTCCAATTCTGGCCTCTTGAGCATCGCTGATTTTAATCGCTCCACCATTGGCGGCTGTGCCTTCGGCTGTCTGGGCCCCGAGCTCTGGAATTCCCTCCCTAAACCTCCGCCTCTCCCTCCTTTTAAGACGCTCTTTAAAACCTGCCTCTTTGACCAAGCTTTTGATCACCTGTCATATCTCCTTATGTGGCTCGGTGTCAGGTGTCTGATTTCCGCTCCTGTGCAGCACTTTTTGTGAGGTTTCACTGATGTCTGTGTTCGTGATGTCCCCCTCAGCTGGTCGTGTTCCTGCCCGCTCTCTGCCGTAAGATGGGGGTTCCTTACTGCATTGTCAAAGGCAAAGCCAGGCTCGGACGGCTGGTGCACAGAAAGACTGCCAGCTGCCTCGCCCTCGCACAGGTCAACCCGTGAGTACCCTGCTCGTAATCTCCGCGCTGGGGGGGGAGGGGTTGATGGTTACACTGAGCCTAGAGCTGGTGTGCCATTGTTAAGAGGAGTTAGTCGTAGATCCATCGGTGGTTAAACCACTCGCTCCCCCTTGTACTGAGGGTTACTGCAGCAACACGTCACTGGGACGACCCCAGCTCGTGGTCCCTGCCGCTGGGTGGACAGTCCCGACAGAGGGACTCCATGCCATGCCCTTACCCCACTGGGAGCTAGTTAATTTTGGGGTGTGTGTGGGGGCTCTATTCTAATCCCACTCACTCAACATTGGCCAGTTTGAAAGGTTGAACTGAATCTGCGATGATGTGCAATGAATTTCTTCAGCTGAATGACCGTGTGGCATCTTGAGCTTTTTAACCCTGAGCAGTCGGTTCACCCCAATACCCTGACGCTGGCCCCTACTCCCCGGCCCCCTGAAGTCCGTCAGTGCGGCGAGCAATAACCTGTTTCTTTCCCACAGTGAGGACAAGGGAGCGATCGCCAAGCTGATCGAGGCTGTGCGGACGAACTACAACGAGCGATTCGATGAGGTACGTTCCTGACCCTGCGTATCTCCTGTTCACTCAGTGAATGATGGGGCAGCTTCGTGCTGCGCGATGGGGGAGGTGCTCGTGGGGTCGTCTTATCGATGCCAGGGTTAATGTCGCGTTACTTGACGTGAAAACGACCTTTAATGCGGGAATGGTGGGGGACTGATAAATGGCAAAACACGAAGTCCCCGAATGCAAGCAGAGTGTCGATACTGGCCAGGGTCTTTGGGGGGATGATTGACAGGCCCCCATCTTGCAGTTGTGCCTGGGGCAGTGTTGGAACTCCGAGCCACAGTGGGCCAATCAGCTCCATCGAGCCTGTGCCGGCTCTTTGAAAAGAGCGATCCAATTCGCCCCTTTCCCCGTAGCCCGGCAAGTCTCTCCTTTCTCGAGCATTGCATCAGGTGGTGCTGATCCGACGAGAGGCAGAGGGGGAACCCGGTGAGAGATCGCGGCGGTTTTAATCCACTCCCCGAGCGGGGTGGGGGAGGGGACAGACGCACAGACGAGGGACTGGTCGTCACAATCTGGGTGCAGCGTCTGTAGAAATGGTTATCGTAACGCCCCTGCCGGGGAGCTGCGGGATTGTTTCTGGCTGGGGGTTTGAACTCTAATTGATCCTCTCAATTCAACATTGGCCAGTCTGGAGGGTTGAACCGAGTCTGCGATGATTTGCAATGACCTCCTTGACCCGAATGACCGTGTGGCATCTTGAGCTTTTTAACCCTGAGCAGTCGGTTCACCCCAATACCCCCCCGCACCCCGACACTGTCCCCGAGCCCCTGAAGTCCATCAGTGCGGCGAGCAATAACCTGTTCCCTTCCCACATTGAGGACAAGGGAGCGATCGCACGATTTGATGAGCCAGTGTCTCAGTGAGCAACACCCTCGCCGCTGAGTCAGAAGGTCGTGGGTTCAAGTCCCAATCCAGAGACTTCAGCACAAAATACAGGCTGACACTCCCAGTGCAGTACTGAGGGAGTGCCGCACTGTCGGAGGGGCAGTACTGAGGGAGCGCCGCACTGTCGGTGTGGCTGTCAAACTGAGGCCCCGTCTGCCCTCAGGTGGATGTAAAAGATCCCATGGCTCTATTTTGAAGAAGAGCAGGGGAGTTCTCCCCGGTGTCCTGGGGTCAATATTTATCCCTCAATCAACATCACTAAAACAGATGATCTGGTCATTGTCACATTGCTGTTTGTGGGAGCTTGCTGTGCACAAATTGGCTGCCGCGTTTCCCACATTACAACAGTGACTCCACTTCATTGGCTGTAAAGCATTTTACGATATCCGGTGGCGGTGAAAGGCGCTATATAAATGCAAGTCTTTCTTTCTCTCAGATTCGTCGTCACTGGGGCGGTGGGATTCTGGGCCCCAAATCGGTGGCTCGTATTGTGAAGCTGGAGAAGGCCAAGGCCAAGGAGCTGGCGACCAAACTGGGCTAAATCCCTGGCCACAGCCCGTTTGTATATAAAAATAAAGCTCACTATTTTAAAGAAAACCTGCCTCATTTTTGAAGTCGCAAAATTGCCTGATCGAGCAGCTCTGCTTAATCCACAAGGTGGGAGCTGGGAGTTGTAACAATCCCACCCTGCGCGGTCGGTTCGCTTTCCCTCTCCTGAGCTCCGGGATCGTTTGTCTACAGCAACACTATTGGGTTCAAAATGTCAATACACTCGTCTCTCCCCGAGCCTGCATAAACACGACCAGCTTCCTCCATCTGTGCCTGCTCTGTTTAATTTCCGCCTCTGTTCACTCTCCTAATTGCCCCCTCTAGTGCAGTAACCAGAGCTGTACCTCGAGCCGGGGACCAAAGCGCTCTCCTGTCCCCCTACCCCTTGCATTCTGTGTCTGCTGCAGTCTTTTACTGTTTTCTTCCCAAAAGCTACTTGGAGCATGTTTTGTGTGAGGTTGAGGTCCCACTGACAGAAGAACTGGAGTACAGGTTCCACAGACACTGACTCTCACTGGGGTACGGGTTCCACAGACACTGACTCTCACTGGGGTACGGGTTCCACAGACACTGACTCTCACTGGGGTACGGGTTCCACAGACAATGACTCTCACTGGGGTACGGGTTCCACACACACTGACTCTCACTGGGGTACGGGTTCCACAGACACTGACTCTCACTGGGGTACGGGTTCCACAGACACTGACTCTCACTGGGGTACGGGTTCCACACACACTGACTCTCACTGGGGTACGGGTTCCACAGACACTGACTCTCACTGGGGTACTGGCTCCACAGACACTGACTCTCACTGGGGTACGGGTCCCACAGACACGGACTCTCACTGGGGTACGGGTTCCACAGGCACTGACTCTCACTGGGGTATGGGTTCTACAGACACTGACTCTCAGTGGGGTACGGGTTCCACAGACACTGACTCTCACTGGGGTACGGGTTCCACAGACACTGACTCTCACTGGGGTACGGGTTCCACAGACACTGACTCACTGGGGTACGGGTTCCACAGACACTGACTCTCACTGGGGTACGGGTTCCACAGACACTGACTCTCACTGGGGTACGGGTTCCACACACACTGACTCTCACTGGGGTACGGGTGCCACAGACACTGACTCACTGGGGTACGGGTTCCATTGGACAGTGTATGGGGAGCTCGCTAACACATGGAATAGTTGAGATGCATTTAAGGGGAAGCTAGATAAGCACGAGGGAGAATGGAATCGGATATGTTGTTCGGGTGAGATTAGTTTTATTAGGAAGTAATTTACAGCATCATTGTGACATTTCCCAGAGACAGGAAAAAACGAAACAAATTCACGGTAAGATGATCGGAATTCCTCGGAGGATCCTCTGACACGAGTGGCTCAGTGTCACTAGGTGGGGATTTTCCGTAGGAACTTCTGGAACCACATGTAGGATGTAGCTGCACACAGCCCGTACCTTCCAAATAATCAATACATAGTTATACACACAGTGCAGCCAATCGTGTCCCAGACACCAGACTGAGAGTTTACCAGGAGGAGCGGACCGAGAGCTGAGCGGGGATAAAGAGCGAGAGCGGAGGAACTCGACACGGGCCGAATTTGAGAGAGTGACGTCAGCACAAGGGAAGAAGCTGATTGGTGAGTTTTATGTTTTAAGTTCATATCTGCTAAAAAGCCCGGTCGGAGAGGGGCTCTTCAAGTTAGGGGCCAGGTTTAAGTTGCAGGTCTGGGATAAAGCAGGAGCTTGGAGATTACTAACTTAATATATTAAATTAGTAACTATATTAATAACTTGAATTTGGTACATCTTGGTCTTAAGTTTCTGTACAGTTAGTTAATAGTCCTGTGCCGTGTGGGAAATCCACGAAGCTTCCCGTGTCCTGGACAACCACGTGTGCAGGAAGTGTTGTCAGCTTTCGGAGCTGGAGCAGCAGCTGGCGTCACCTACGGTGCATCCGCGAGGCTGAGAGCTTCAGAGGGCGGTTTAGAGTCAACCACGTTGGTGTGGGACTGGAGTCGCCTATAGGCCCAGCCCGGGTAAGGACGGCAGGTTTCCTTCCCTAAAGGACATCAGTGAACCCGTTGGGTTTTTACGACAATCCGACAGTTTCATGGTCACTTTTACTGGATTACTCGGCCAGTAACTTGTTTGTGACACAACAGCGTTAAGAATCTATCCAAACCTGCAGCCCCGCCAAATTCAAACAGGATGAACCAGGGAGTGAGAAATATAAACTTGCATGTTGCTGATATAACGGGCTTCGAGAGTTGCGGGGGTGGGGGTTGTTCATGTGCCCTTGGGGAGCACTTTGGACACCCCGCTTCTGCAACACCAGCCAGCCCCATTACAGTGAGCGTGTCTGGTGTTCCTCGGCACTGGATTGTGCTGCCTCTTCACCCTGCCCAATGGGTCCGTGCAAACATCTCCCTGTTCAAACTTGTCAAGATGTTTGTGTCAGTGCGGCTGGGATTAAGTGCTGGCGTTGCTCAGTCAGTAGTGGGTTTGCGCCGCACTCTAACAATATTCAGGCTTCATTCCACTTCAGCGCACTGGCGGAGGAGTGCTGCATTGCTGGGGGTGCTGTCTTTCAGATAAGACGCTAAACCGATGGCCCCGTCCAGTGTTCAGATCCCATGGCACTGTCCTGAACAGAACAATCTCCCTGTTCATTCCGCTGCTGTTTGTGGGATCGTGTTGTGCGCAAAATGGCTGCTGTGTTTGTGGCCACATCACGCCGGTCTGTGCACTTCGTTGTAATCCAAAAGCAAAGAGAAACTGCAGATGCTGGAGATCTGAAACAAAAGCAGAAACTGCTGGAAGCCCCCAGCAGGTCAGTCAGTGTATGGAGAGAGCGGAGGAGTTAACGCTTCATGTGGGGCCCCGTCATCGGATATTACAGGTGAACAGTGTTTAAACGGGAAGGTAACCAACTGGATGTGTTAGTGAAGCTCTTTGAGAGCCCTGAGCAAAGTTCGCCGCTCCCTCCTGAGTTTACTACTCCAATTCTTTCCACAGGTCAGGATATCCAGCCCAAGAGGGACCTGACCAGGTTCGTGAAATGGCTGCGGTACGTCCGACTTCAGCGCCAGAGGGCCATCCTGTACAAACGCCTGAAGGTGCCTCCAGCGATCAACCAGTTCACCCAGGCCATGGACAGGCAGACTGGTGAGTCCTGGTATTAGAGGAAGCTTTGGGTTATGGGGGGGGGCGGACGGTCCCAAGCTTGGGCAGGGGAATGGAGAGGGTCGGACGGTTGGGGTTCTGGAGTCTGCAGATGATGTGAACAGAATATTTGCTGTCTGAGGTCAACTGATGACAAACATTCAACCACCAAGATCGCTGATGCGCTCCGTGACGCTGCGGTTCTCGTGCTCCGCGGCACGCCCCCTGCGTGCAAGCCCCAGTAACGCGAACTCCTCTTGCAGCCACCCAGCTCTTCAAACTGGCCCATAAGTACAGGCCCGAGACCAAACGGGAGAAGAAGCAGAGGCTGTTGGCCCGAGCCGAGCAGAAGGCAGCCGGGAAGGGAGACGCTCCGACAAAGAGACCCGCGGTTCTCTGAGCAGGTGTGTGAGAGTGAGTTTACATGGTTCGGTCTGCTCGTATTTAATCTTGTCTGAGCTAAGATACCTGGGGTTTGAGATGTATGTATATTGATTACAGATGACCAGCACCCTCCGGTTCCTACATGTGTCTCATCTGAAAGACGGCACCTTCGACAGTGCAGCTATCCTGCAGTGGGAGTGTCAGCCTGGATTTTGTGCTCAAGTCTCTGGAGTGGGGCTTGAACACACGACCTTCTGACTCCAAGGCAAGGGTGTGGCCCACTGAGCCACGACTGACACTGATGAAAGAATGAGGACAGTTTACATGGACTGGGCTTGAATTCCCTGGAGTTTAGAAGATTAAGGGGTGATCTGATCGAGGTGTTTAAGATGATTAAAGGAGTTGATGGGGTCGAGAGAGAGAAACTATTTCCTCTGGTGGGGGGAGTCCAGAACAAGGGGGCAGAACCTTAAAATTAGAGCCAGGCCGTTCAGGGGTGATGTCAGGAAGCACTTCTTCACACAAAGGGTGGTGGAAATCTGGAACTCGCTCCCCCAGAAAGGCTGGATGTTGGGGGTCAGTCGGAGCTTCAAGAGTGAGATCGCTATTTTTTTTTGGGTAAGGGTATCAGGGACATGGAGCAAAGGCAAATAAATGGGGTTGAGGTGCAGATCAGCCGTGATCTGATAGAATGGAGGATGAGGCTCGAGGGGCAGAATGTGATATCGATTCAGTAAATTGAAGGGTTGAGCAGGTTCCTGTTCCCCAGCCCAGCACTGACTCTCGCTGTCTCTCTCTGTCTTTCCCCAGGTGTGAACACTGTCACCACACTGGTGGAGAATAAGAAAGCTCAGCTGGTGGTCATCGCGCATGATGTCGATCCCATTAAGGTAAGGAGCCTTTGGGCACATTGACTCGCAGCTCCCAGGCCCAGAGAGTGGCCTGGCCTGAACCCCAGGCAGCTCCGACAGTGCTGGGGACCTGATGGCTCCTGTACGGACACGCCTTGCGCTCTGTTTCACTGATCGTTGTGGAGAAGGAGACTCTGCTCCCGTGGGCGGGTGGCAGTGTCGGTGGCTGCCCATCACTCGCTTGGCCTGGCTAATGTTGCGATGATGTTTTTGAATTTCTTCACCTGAAGCTCAACATGTAGAGCAAAGAAACGAGCTTTTTAACCCTGAGCAACAGCCACGGCCGCCACCTGTATCTCGATCCGAGGGACCTTTTGTGATGAGTAACTGTGTCGCCCTCCCCATCCCAAACCACTCCCGTGCCTGACTGGCCATGCTCTGCTCCCTCCCCTTGGGAATGAGGATTAGGGGCCCAGAAACGGGTGAGCAATGTTCCCATTCATTTCTTTTTGGGCGACCCATTCTAAACACCGCGCCTGTGCGGTTTTCCCCATTTAAGAGCCGGCTGCGCAGGAGCCCCAGAGTGCTGCACAGCCGTGCAACCTAAAGGGAACATTGCAGATAGAGCATAGAAAAATAGGAGCAGGAGTCGGCCATTCGGCCCTTCGAGCCTGCTCCGCCATTCAACATGATCATGGCTGATCCTCGATCTCAATACCATATTCCCCTCTCTCCCCCCATACCCCTTGATGCCTTTTGTGTCCAGAAATCTATCTAACTCCTTCAATATATTCAGTGACTTGGCCTCCACAGCCTTCTGTGGTAGAGAATTCCACAGGTTCACCACCCTCCGAGTGAAGAAATTTCTCCTCATCTCAGTCCTAAATCTCCTACCCCGTATCCTGAGACTGTGACCCCTCGTTCTGGACCCCCCAGCCGGGGGAAACATCCTCCCTGCATCCAGTCTGTCTAGCCCAAGGCCCTGGATCACTGTAGTAAGGGATGAAGTCTGTCAGTGTATTATTCTCCTTGTTTTCAAATCCCTCCATGCCCTCACCCCTCCCTATCTCTCTAACCTCCAGCCCCACAATCCTCCGAGATATCTGCGCTGCTCCAATTCTGGCCTCTTGAGCATCGCTGATTTTAATTGCTCCACCATTGGCGGCTGTGCCTTCAGCCGCCTGGGCCCCGAGCTCTGGAAGTCCCTCCCTAAACCTCTCCACCTCTCTCTCCTTTTAAGACGCTCTTTAAAACCTGCCTCATTGACCAAGCTTTTGGTCACCTGTCATATCTCCTTATATGGCTCGGTCTCAGGTGTCTGATTTCCGCTCCTGTGAAGCACTTTGTGAGGTTTCACCGATGTTTGTGATGTCCCCCTCAGCTGGTCGTGTTCCTGCCCGCTCTCTGCCGTAAGATGGGGGTTCCTTACTGCATCGTCAAAGGCAAAGCCAGGCTCGGACGGCTGGTGCACAGAAAGACTGCCAGCTGCCTCGCCCTCGCACAGGTCAACCCGTGAGTACCCTGCTCGTAATCTCCGCGCTGGGGGGGAGGGGTTGCCGTTTACACTGAGCCTAGAGCTGGTGTGCCATTGTTAAGAGGAGTTAGTCGTAGATCCATCGGTGGTTAAACCACTCGCTCCCCCTCGTACCGAGGGTTACTGCAGCAACACGTCACTGGGACGACCCCAGCTCGTGGTCCCTGCCACTGGGTGGACAGTCCCAACAGAGGGACTCCATGCCATGCCCTTACCCCACTGGGAGCTAGTTAATTTTGGGGTGTGTGTGGGGGCTCTATTCTAATCCCACTCACTCAACATTGGCCAGTTTGAAAGGTTGAACTGAATCTGCGATGATGTGCAATGAATTTCTTCAGCTGAATGACCGTGTGGCATCTTGAGCTTTTTAACCCTGAGCAGTCGGTTCACCCCAATACCCTGACGCTGGCCCCGACCCCCTGAAGTCCGTCAGTGCGGCGAGCAATAACCTGTTTCTTTCCCACAGTGAGGACAAGGGAGCGATCGCCAAGCTGATCGAGGCTGTGCGGACGAACTACAACGAGCGATTCGATGAGGTACGTTCCTGACCCTGCGTATCTCCTGTTCACTCAGTGAATGATGGGGCAGCTTCGTGCTGTGCGATGGGGGAGGTGCTCGTGGGGTCGTCTTATCGATGCCAGGGTTAATGTCGCGTTACTTGACGTGAAAACGACCTTTAATGCGGAATGGTGGGGGACTGATAAATGGCAAAACACGAAGTCCCCGAATGCAAGCAGAGTGTCGATACTGGCCAGGGTCTTTTGGGGGGATGATTGACAGGCCCCCATCTTGCAGTTGTGCCTGGGGCAGTGTTGGAACTCCGAGCCACAGTGAGCCAATCAGCTCCATCGAGCCTGTGCCGGCTCTTTGAAAAGAGCGATCCAATTCGCCCCTTTCCCCGTAGCCCGGCAAGTCTCTCCTTTCTCGAGCATTGCATCAGACGGTGCTGATCCGACGAGAGGCAGAGGGGGAACCCGGTGAGAGATCACGGCGGTTTTAATCCACTCCCCGAGCGGGGTGGGGGAGGGGACAGACGCACAGACGAGGGACTGGTCGTCACAATCTGGGTGCAGCGTCTGTAGAAATGGTTATCGTAACGCCCCTGCCGGGGAGCTGCGGGATTGTTTCTGGCTGGGGGTTTGAACTCGAATTGATCCTCTCAATTCAACATTGGCCAGTCTGGAGGGTTGAACCGAGTCTGCGATGATTTGCAATGACCTCCTTGACCTGAATGACCGTGTGGCATCTTGAGCTTTTTAACCCTGAGCAGTCGGTTCACCCCAATACCACCCCGACCCTGTCCCCGAGCCCCTGAAGTCCATCAGTGCGGCAAGCAATAACCTGTTCCCTTCCCACATTGAGGACAAGGGAGCGATCGCACGATTTGATGAGCCAGTGTCTCAGTGAGCAGCACCCTTGCCGCTGAGTCAGAAGGTCGTGGGTTCAAGTCCCAATCCAGAGACTTCAGCACAAAATACAGGCTGACACTCCAGTACAGTGCTGAGGGAGTGCCGCACTGTCGGAGGGGCAGTACTGAGGGAGCGCCGCACTGTCGGAGGGGCAGTACTGAGGGAGCGCCGCACTGTCGGAGGGGCAGTACTGAGGGAGCGCCGCACTGTCGGAGGGGCAGTACTGAGGGAGCGCCGCACTGTCGGAGGGGCAGTACTGAGGGAGCGCCGCACTGTCGGAGGGGCAGTGCTGAGGGAGCACCGCACTGTCGGAGGGGCAGTACTGAGGGAGCGCCGCACTGTCGGAGGGGCAGTACTGAGGGAGCGCCGCACTGTCGGAGGGGCGGTACTGAGGGAGCACCGCACTGTCGGAGGGGCAGTACTGAGGGAGTGCCGCACTGTCGGAGGGGCAGTACTGAGGGAGCGCCGCATTGTCGGAGGGGCCGTACTGAGGGAGCGCCACATTGTCGGAGGGGCAGTACTGAGGGAGCGCCGCACTGTCGGAGGGCAGTACTGAGGGAGCGCCGCATTGTCGGAGGGGCAGTACTGAGGGAGCGCCGCACTGTCGGAGGGGCCGTACTGAGGGAGCGCCGCACTGTCGGAGGGGCAGTACTGAGGGAGCACTGCACTGTCGGAGGGGCAGTACTGAGGGAGCGCCGCACTGTCAGAGGGGCGGTAGTGCGGCGCTCCCTCAGTGTCGGTGTGGCTGTCAAACTGATGCCCCGTCTGCCCTCAGGTGGATGTAAAAGATTCCATGGCTCTATTTTGAAGAAGAGCAGGGGAGTTCTACCCGCTGTCCAGGGGTCAATATTTATCCCTCAATCAACATCACTAAAACAGATGATCTGGTCATTGTCACACTGCTGTTTGTGGGAGCTTGCTGTGCACAAATTGGCTGCCGCGTTTCCCACATTACAACAGTGACTCCACTTCATTGGCTGTAAAGCATTTTACGATATCCGGTGGTGGTGAAAGGCGCTATATAAATGCAAGTCTTTCTTTCTCTCAGATTCGTCGTCACTGGGGCGGTGGGATTCTGGGCCCCAAATCGGTGGCTCGTATTGTGAAGCTGGAGAAGGCCAAGGCCAAGGAGCTGGCGACCAAACTGGGCTAAATCCCTGGCCACAGCCCGTTTGTATATAAAAATAAAACTAGCTATTTTAAAGAAAACCTCCCTCATTTTTGAGGTCGCAAAATTGCCTGATCGAGCAGCTCCGATTAATCCACAAGGTAGGAGCTGGGAGTTGTACCAATCCCACCCTGCACAGTCGGTTCACTTTCCCTCTCCTGAGCTCCGGGTTCGTTTGTTTACACCAACACTATTGGGTTCAAAATGTCAATACACTCGTCTCTCCCCTGAGCCTGCATAAACACGACCAGCTTCCTCCATCTCTGCCTGCTCTGTTTAATTTCCGCCTCTGTTCACTCTCCCAATTGCCCCCTCTAGTGCGGTAACCAGAGCTGTACCTCGAGCCGGGGACCAAAGCTCTCTCCTGTCCCCCTACCCCTTGCATTCTGTGTCTGCTGCAGTCTTTTATTGTTTTCTCCCCAAATGCTACTTGGATTATGTTTTGTGAGGTTGAGGTCCCATTGACAGAAGAACTGGGGTACGGATTCCACAGACACCGATGCTCGCTGGGGTACGGGTTACACAGACACTGACTCTCACTGGGGTACGGGTGCCACAGACACTGACTCTCACTGGGATACGGGTGCCACAGACACTGACTCTCACTGGGGTACGGGTGCCACAGACACTGACTCTCACTGGGATACGGGTGCCACAGACACTGACTCTCACTGGGATACGGGTGCCACAGACACTGACTCACTGGGGTACAGGTTCCATTGGACAGTGTATGGGGAGCTCGCTAACACATGGAATAGTTGAGATGCATTTAAGGGGAAGCTAGATAAGCATGAGGGAGAATGGAATCGGATATGTTGTTCGGGTGAGATTAGTTTTATTTGGAAGTAATTTACAGCATCATTGGGACATTTCCCAGAGACAGGAAAAAACAAAACAAATTCGTGGCAAGATGATTGGAATTCCTCGGAGGATCCTCTGACTCGAGTGGCTCAGTGTCACTAGGTGGGGATTTTCCGTACGAACTTCTGGAACCACATGTAGGATGTAGCTGCACACAGCCCGTACCTTCCAAATAATCAATGCATAGTTATACACAGTGCAGCCAATCGTGTCCCGGACACCAGACTGAGAGTTTACCAGGAGGCGCGGACCGCGAGCTGAGCGGGGATAAAGAGCGGAGCAACTCAACACGGGCCGAATTTGAAAGAGTGACGTCAGCACAACGGAAGAAGCTGATTGGTGAGTTTTATGTTTTAAGTTCATTTCTGCTGAAGAGCGCAGTTGGAGAGGGGCTCTTCAAGTTAGGGGCCAGGGTTAAATAGCAGATTTGGGATAAAGCAGGAGCTTGGAGATTACTAACTTAATATATTAAATTAGTAACTATATTAATGACTTGAATTTGGTACATCTTGGTCTTAATTTTCTGTACAGTTAGTTAATAGTCCTGTGCCGTGTGGGAAATCCAGGACACTTTCCGTGTCCTGGACAACCACGTGTGCAGGAAGTGTCGTCGGCTGGAGTTGCTCGAGCTCCGGGTTTCAGAGCTGGAGCAGCAGCTGGCGTCGCCTGCGTTGCATCCGTGAGGCTGAGAGCTTCAGAGGGCAGTTTAGAGTCAGCCACGTTGGTGTGGGACTGGAGTCGCCTATAGACCCAGCCCGGGTAAGGACGGCAGGTTTCCTTCCCTAAAGGACATCAGTGAACCCGTTGGGTTTTTACGACAATCCCGACAGTTTCATGGTCACTTTTACTGGATTACTCGGCCAGTAACTTGTTCGTGACACAACAGCGTTAAGAATCTTTCCAAACCTGCAGCCCCGCCAAATTCAAACAGGATGAACCAGGGAGTGAGAAATATAAACTCGCACGTTGCTGATATAACGGGCTTCGAGAGCTGTGGGGGTGGGGGTTGTTCATGTGCCCTTGGGGAGCACTTTGGACACCCTGCTTCTGCAACACCAGCCAGCCCCATTACAGTGAGCGTGTCTGGTGTTCCTCGGTACTGGATTGTGCTGCCTCTTCACCCTGCCTAATGGCTCCGTGCAGACGCCTCCCTGTTCAAACTTGTCAAGATGTTTGTCAGTGCGGCTGGGATTAAGTGCTGGCTTTGCTCAGTCAGTAGTGGGTTTGCGCCGCACTCTAACAATATTCAGGCTTCATTCCACTTCAGCGCACTGGCGGAGGAGTGCTGCATTGCTGGCGGTGCTGTCTTTCAGATAAGACGCTAAACCGATGGCCCCGTCCAGTGTTCAGATCCCATGGCACTGTCCTGAACAGAACAATCTCCCTGTTCATTTCCGCTGCTGCTTGTGGGATCGTGTTGTGCGCGAACTGGCTGCTGTGTTTGTGGCCACATCACGCCGGTCTGTGCACTTTGTTGTAATCCAAAAGCAAAGTAACTGCAGATGCTGGAGATCTGAAACAAAAGCAGAAACTGCTGGAAGCCCCCAGCAGGTCAGTCAGTGTATGGAGAGAGCGGAGGAGTTAACGCTTCATGTGGGGCCCCGTCATCGGATATTACAGGTGAACAGCGTTTAAACGGGAAGGTAACCAACGAGATGTGTTAGTGAAGCTCTTTGAGAGCCCTGAGCAAAGTTCGGCGCTCCCTCCTGAGTTTACTATTCCAATTCTTTCCACAGGTCAGGATATCCAGCCCAAGAGGGACCTGACCAGGTTCGTGAAATGGCCGCAGTACGTCCAACTTCAGCGCCAGAGGGCCATCCTGTACAAACGCCTGAAGGTGCCTCCAGCGATCAACCAGTTCACCCAGGCCATGGACAGGCAGACTGGTGAGTCCTGGTATTACAGGAAGCTTTGGATTATGGGGGTGGTGGGGGCGGACGGTCCCAAGCTTGGGCAGGGGAAGGGAGAGGGTCGGACGGTTGGGGTTCTGGAGTCTGCAGATGATGTGAACAGAATATTTGCCATCTGAGGTCAACTGATGACAAACATTCAACCACCAAGATCGCTGATGCGCTCCGTGACGCCCTGGTTCTTCTGCTTCCCGGCGCGCTCCCTGCGTGCAAGCCCCAGTAACGCTAACTCCTTCTCTTGCAGCCACCCAGCTCTTCAAACTGGCCCATAAGTACAGGCCCGAGACCAAACAGGAGAAGAAGCAGAGGCTGTTGGCCCGAGCCGAGCAGAAGGCAGCCGGGAAGGGAGACGCTCCGACAAAGAGACCCGCGGTTCTCCGAGCAGGTGTGTGAGAGTGAGTTTACACGTTTCGGTCCGCTCGTATTTAATCTTGTCTGAGCTGAGGAGCGAGTTGGGTAGGATTGATTGGGGAATGTCACTCAAAGGGTTGACAGTGGAGAGGCAATGACAAACATTCAAAGACCGAATGGATGAACTACAGAATTTGTTCATCCCAGTTTGGCATAAAAATAAAACAAAAAAGGTGACTCAACCGTGGCTAACAAGGGAACTTAGGGATAGCATAAGATCCAAGGAGAGGACATATAAATTGGCCAGAAAAAGCAATAATCTTGAGGATTGGGAGCAGTTTAGGATTCAACAAAGGAGGACAAAGGGATTAATTAAGAAGGGGAAAATAGAATATGAGAGTAAGCTTGCAGGCAACATTAAAAACTGACTGTAAAAGCTTTTATAGATATGTGAAGAGAAAAAGATTGGTGAAGTCAAGCGTAGGTCCCTTGCAGTCAGAATCAGGGGAATTTATAATGGGGAACAAAGAAATGGCAGACCAACTAAATACATATTTTGGTTCTGTCTTCACAAAGGAGGACACAAATAACCTCCCAGAGATGCCGGGGAACATAGGGTCTGATGAAAGGGTGGAACTGAAAGAAATCAGTATTTGCAGGGAAATGGTGTTAGGAAAATTGATGGGACTGAAGGCCGATAAATCCCATGGGCCTGATAATCTACATCCTAGGGTACTTAAGGAAGTGGCCCTAGAAATAGTAGATGCATTGCTGGTCATCTTCCAGAACTCTCTAGACTCTGGAACAGTACCCATGGAATGGAGGGTAGCTAATGTTACCCCACTATTCAAAAAAGGTGGTAGAGAAAAAGTGGGGAATTATAGACTGGTAAGCCTGACATCGGTAGTGGGGAAAATGCTAGAGTCCATTATAAAAGATGAAATAGCAGAGCACTTGGAAAGCAGTGACTGGATCGGACAAAGTCAACATGGATTTACAAAAGGCACATGGGATTACGGGCAAGGTATTGACTTGGATAGAGAACTGGTTGGCAGATAGAAAGCAAAGGGTTGGAATAAACGGGTCATTTTCCGAGTGGCAGAGCTGGGTGGGAGGGTATGCTGTGAGGAGGATGTCGTGAAACTCCAGTACGATTTGGACAGGTTGGGTGATTGGGCAGAAACATGGCAAATGCACTATAATGTGGATAAATGTGAGGTTATCCACTTTGGTGGCAAAAACAGGAAGGCAGATTATTATTTGAATGGCAATAGATTGGGAGAAGGGTAAGTGCAAAGAGACCTGGGTGTTCTTGTGCACCAGTCGCTGAAGGTAAGCATGCAGGTGCAGCAGGCGGTTAAGAAGGCAAATGGTATGTTGGCCTTCGTAGCAAGAGGGTTCGAGTACAGGAACAAGGATGTCTTGCTGCAGTTGTACAGGGCCTTGGTGAGACCGCACCTTGAGTATTGTGTGCAGTTTTGGTCGCCTTATCTGAGGAAGGACGTTTTTGCCATGGAGGGAGTGCAGCGAAGATTCACCAGGCTGATACCTGGCATGGCAGGAATGACGTATTGGAGAGATTGTGTCGATTGGGCTTACACTCACTGGAGTTTAGAAGATTGAGAGGGGATCTCATCGAAACCTATAAAATTCTGTCAGGCCTGGACAGACTAGATGCAGGAAGGATGTTTCCAATGGTCGGGGAGTCCAGAACCAGGGGTCATAGTCTAAGGATAAGGGGTAAGCCATTTAGGACTGAAATGAGGAGGAATTTCTTCACCCAGAGAGCGGTGAACCTGTGGAATTCTCTGCCACAGAGGGCGGTGGAGGCCAGTTCATCTATCTATCTTTATTTTTATTTTTATATATATAAAGCAGTCGGTCAGTCTGTCGTTATAGAGCGTATCTACTCATGTTATATCAAAAGAAAGGTTATGATCAGGGGAGTGTCATAGGCATATTTACCTTTTGGTCAGACAAAAATTGTTTCGACAGTATACAAAAAACGTTCAAAAATCTGCTCATTAGCGGTTGACCAATCCTACCGCTCATTAGAGTTGAGTGACGTGATGGTTGACCAATGCTACAGTTCAGTGACCTGATGGTTGACCAATCGGTGTGTCACGGGCGGGACCTAATCCTGCAGCCTCCTAAAAATATTGCCGCCATTGTTTCCCCTGCTTTTCCTCAACAGCGAGCGGGGCAGCTGCGTTGGCCTGCCGGAGCGCGAGGTGACTTGGGCCGGGCCACTCGGCCCGAGACACAGAGCGGGGGAGCGGCAGCGGGCGGCCATCAACCGCGCGGCCCGAGACACAGAGCGGCAGCGGCCGGCCAGCCGTCAACTGCGCGGCCCTCTAAACTGCCCTGGCAACGCCGGGCCCCCCCAGCTAGTTAAATATATTCAAGAAGGAGTTGGATATATTTCTTAAGGCTAAAGGGATATGGGGAGAAGGCAGGGACAGGGTACTGAATTTGGATGATCAGCCATGATCTCATTGAATGGCGGAGCAGGCTCGAGGGGCCGAATGGCCTACTCCTGCTCCTATCTTCTATGCTAAGATAACTGGGGTTTGAGATGTGTGTATATTGATTACAGATGACCAGCACCCTCCGGTTCCTCCAGTGTCTCATCTGAAAGACGGCACCTTCGACAGTGCAGCTATCCTGCAGTGGGAGTGTCAGCCTGGATTTTGTGCTCAAGTCTCTGGAGTGGGGCTTGAACACACGACCTTCTGACTCCGAGGCAAGGGTGTGGCCCACTGAGCCACGACTGACACTGATGAAACAATGAGGACAGTTTACATAGACTGGGCTTGAATTCCTTGGAGTTTAGAAGATTAAGGGGTGATCTGATCGAGGTGTTTAAGATGATTAAAGGAGTTGATGGGGTCGAGAGAGAGAAACTATTTCCTCTGGTGGGGGGAGTCCAGAACAAGGGGGGCAGAACCTTAAAATTAGAGCCAGGCCGTTCAGGGGTGATGTCAGGAAGCACCTCTTCACACAAAGGGTGGTGGAAATCTGGAACTCTCCCCCAGAAAGGCTGTGGATGTTGGGGGTCAGTCGGAGCTTCAAGAGTGAGATTGATAGATTTTTGTTGGGTAAGGGTATCAGGGACATGGAGCAAAGGCAAATAAATGGGGTTGAGGTGCAGATCAGCCGTGATCTGATAAAATGGAGGATGAGGCTCGAGGGGCAGAATGTGATATCGATTCAGTAGATTGAAGGGTTGGGCAGGTTCCTGTTGCCCAGCCCAGACCTGACTCTCGCTGTCTCTCTCTGTCTTTCCCCAGGTGTGAACACTGTCACCACACTGGTGGAGAATAAGAAAGCTCAGCTGGTGGTCATCGCGCATGATGTCGATCCCATTGAGGTAAGGAGCCTTTGGGCACATTGACTCGCAGTTCCCGGGGCCCAGAGAGTGGCCTGGCCTGAACCCCAGGCAGCTCCGACAGTGCTGGGGACCTGATGGCTCCTGTACGGACACGCCTTGCGCTCTGTTTCACTGATCGTTGTGGAGAAGGAGACTCTGCTCCCGTGGGCGGGTGGCAGTGTCGGTGGCTGCCCATCACTCGCTTGGCCTGGCTAATGTTGCGATGATGTTTTTGAATTTCTTCACCTGAAGCTCAACATGTAGAGCAAAGAAACGAGCTTTTTAACCCTGAGCAACAGCCACGGCCGCCACCTGTATCTCGATCCGAGGGACCTTTTGTGATGAGTAACTGTGTCGCCCTCCCCATCCCAAACCACTCCCGTGCCTGACTGGCCATGCTCTGCTCCCTCCCCTTGGGAATGAGGATTAGGGGCCCAGAAACGGGTGAGCAATGTTCCCATTCATTTCTTTTTGGGCGACCCATTCTAAACACCGCGCCTGTGCGGTTTTCCCCATTTAAGAGCCGGCTGCGCAGGAGCCCCAGAGTGCTGCACAGCCGTGCAACCTAAAGGGAACATTGCAGATAGAGCATAGAAAAATAGGAGCAGGAGTCGGCCATTCGGCCCTTCGAGCCTGCTCCGCCATTCAACATGATCATGGCTGATCCTCGATCTCAATACCATATTCCCCTCTCTCCCCCCATACCCCTTGATGCCTTTTGTGTCCAGAAATCTATCTAACTCCTTCAATATATTCAGTGACTTGGCCTCCACAGCCTTCTGTGGTAGAGAATTCCACAGGTTCACCACCCTCCGAGTGAAGAAATTTCTCCTCATCTCAGTCCTAAATCTCCTACCCCGTATCCTGAGACTGTGACCCCTCGTTCTGGACCCCCCAGCCGGGGGAAACATCCTCCCTGCATCCAGTCTGTCTAGCCCAAGGCCCTGGATCACTGTAGTAAGGGATGAAGTCTGTCAGTGTATTATTCTCCTTGTTTTCAAATCCCTCCATGCCCTCACCCCTCCCTATCTCTCTAACCTCCAGCCCCACAATCCTCCGAGATATCTGCGCTGCTCCAATTCTGGCCTCTTGAGCATCGCTGATTTTAATTGCTCCACCATTGGCGGCTGTGCCTTCAGCCGCCTGGGCCCCGAGCTCTGGAAGTCCCTCCCTAAACCTCTCCACCTCTCTCTCCTTTTAAGACGCTCTTTAAAACCTGCCTCATTGACCAAGCTTTTGGTCACCTGTCATATCTCCTTATATGGCTCGGTCTCAGGTGTCTGATTTCCGCTCCTGTGAAGCACTTTGTGAGGTTTCACCGATGTTTGTGATGTCCCCCTCAGCTGGTCGTGTTCCTGCCCGCTCTCTGCCGTAAGATGGGGGTTCCTTACTGCATCGTCAAAGGCAAAGCCAGGCTCGGACGGCTGGTGCACAGAAAGACTGCCAGCTGCCTCGCCCTCGCACAGGTCAACCCGTGAGTACCCTGCTCGTAATCTCCGCGCTGGGGGGGAGGGGTTGCCGTTTACACTGAGCCTAGAGCTGGTGTGCCATTGTTAAGAGGAGTTAGTCGTAGATCCATCGGTGGTTAAACCACTCGCTCCCCCTCGTACCGAGGGTTACTGCAGCAACACGTCACTGGGACGACCCCAGCTCGTGGTCCCTGCCACTGGGTGGACAGTCCCAACAGAGGGACTCCATGCCATGCCCTTACCCCACTGGGAGCTAGTTAATTTTGGGGTGTGTGTGGGGGCTCTATTCTAATCCCACTCACTCAACATTGGCCAGTTTGAAAGGTTGAACTGAATCTGCGATGATGTGCAATGAATTTCTTCAGCTGAATGACCGTGTGGCATCTTGAGCTTTTTAACCCTGAGCAGTCGGTTCACCCCAATACCCTGACGCTGGCCCCGACCCCCTGAAGTCCGTCAGTGCGGCGAGCAATAACCTGTTTCTTTCCCACAGTGAGGACAAGGGAGCGATCGCCAAGCTGATCGAGGCTGTGCGGACGAACTACAACGAGCGATTCGATGAGGTACGTTCCTGACCCTGCGTATCTCCTGTTCACTCAGTGAATGATGGGGCAGCTTCGTGCTGTGCGATGGGGGAGGTGCTCGTGGGGTCGTCTTATCGATGCCAGGGTTAATGTCGCGTTACTTGACGTGAAAACGACCTTTAATGCGGAATGGTGGGGGACTGATAAATGGCAAAACACGAAGTCCCCGAATGCAAGCAGAGTGTCGATACTGGCCAGGGTCTTTTGGGGGGATGATTGACAGGCCCCCATCTTGCAGTTGTGCCTGGGGCAGTGTTGGAACTCCGAGCCACAGTGAGCCAATCAGCTCCATCGAGCCTGTGCCGGCTCTTTGAAAAGAGCGATCCAATTCGCCCCTTTCCCCGTAGCCCGGCAAGTCTCTCCTTTCTCGAGCATTGCATCAGACGGTGCTGATCCGACGAGAGGCAGAGGGGGAACCCGGTGAGAGATCACGGCGGTTTTAATCCACTCCCCGAGCGGGGTGGGGGAGGGGACAGACGCACAGACGAGGGACTGGTCGTCACAATCTGGGTGCAGCGTCTGTAGAAATGGTTATCGTAACGCCCCTGCCGGGGAGCTGCGGGATTGTTTCTGGCTGGGGGTTTGAACTCGAATTGATCCTCTCAATTCAACATTGGCCAGTCTGGAGGGTTGAACCGAGTCTGCGATGATTTGCAATGACCTCCTTGACCTGAATGACCGTGTGGCATCTTGAGCTTTTTAACCCTGAGCAGTCGGTTCACCCCAATACCACCCCGACCCTGTCCCCGAGCCCCTGAAGTCCATCAGTGCGGCAAGCAATAACCTGTTCCCTTCCCACATTGAGGACAAGGGAGCGATCGCACGATTTGATGAGCCAGTGTCTCAGTGAGCAGCACCCTTGCCGCTGAGTCAGAAGGTCGTGGGTTCAAGTCCCAATCCAGAGACTTCAGCACAAAATACAGGCTGACACTCCAGTACAGTGCTGAGGGAGTGCCGCACTGTCGGAGGGGCAGTACTGAGGGAGCGCCGCACTGTCGGAGGGGCAGTACTGAGGGAGCGCCGCACTGTCGGAGGGGCAGTACTGAGGGAGCGCCGCACTGTCGGAGGGGCAGTACTGAGGGAGCGCCGCACTGTCGGAGGGGCAGTACTGAGGGAGCGCCGCACTGTCGGAGGGGCAGTGCTGAGGGAGCACCGCACTGTCGGAGGGGCAGTACTGAGGGAGCGCCGCACTGTCGGAGGGGCAGTACTGAGGGAGCGCCGCACTGTCGGAGGGGCGGTACTGAGGGAGCACCGCACTGTCGGAGGGGCAGTACTGAGGGAGCGCCGCACTGTCGGAGGGGCAGTACTGAGGGAGCGCCGCATTGTCGGAGGGGCCGTACTGAGGGAGCGCCACATTGTCGGAGGGGCAGTACTGAGGGAGCGCCGCACTGTCGGAGGGCAGTACTGAGGGAGCGCCGCATTGTCGGAGGGGCAGTACTGAGGGAGCGCCGCACTGTCGGAGGGGCCGTACTGAGGGAGCGCCGCACTGTCGGAGGGGCAGTACTGAGGGAGCACTGCACTGTCGGAGGGGCAGTACTGAGGGAGCGCCGCACTGTCAGAGGGGCGGTAGTGCGGCGCTCCCTCAGTGTCGGTGTGGCTGTCAAACTGATGCCCCGTCTGCCCTCAGGTGGATGTAAAAGATTCCATGGCTCTATTTTGAAGAAGAGCAGGGGAGTTCTACCCGCTGTCCAGGGGTCAATATTTATCCCTCAATCAACATCACTAAAACAGATGATCTGGTCATTGTCACACTGCTGTTTGTGGGAGCTTGCTGTGCACAAATTGGCTGCCGCGTTTCCCACATTACAACAGTGACTCCACTTCATTGGCTGTAAAGCATTTTACGATATCCGGTGGTGGTGAAAGGCGCTATATAAATGCAAGTCTTTCTTTCTCTCAGATTCGTCGTCACTGGGGCGGTGGGATTCTGGGCCCCAAATCGGTGGCTCGTATTGTGAAGCTGGAGAAGGCCAAGGCCAAGGAGCTGGCGACCAAACTGGGCTAAATCCCTGGCCACAGCCCGTTTGTATATAAAAATAAAACTAGCTATTTTAAAGAAAACCTCCCTCATTTTTGAGGTCGCAAAATTGCCTGATCGAGCAGCTCCGATTAATCCACAAGGTAGGAGCTGGGAGTTGTACCAATCCCACCCTGCACAGTCGGTTCACTTTCCCTCTCCTGAGCTCCGGGTTCGTTTGTTTACACCAACACTATTGGGTTCAAAATGTCAATACACTCGTCTCTCCCCTGAGCCTGCATAAACACGACCAGCTTCCTCCATCTCTGCCTGCTCTGTTTAATTTCCGCCTCTGTTCACTCTCCCAATTGCCCCCTCTAGTGCGGTAACCAGAGCTGTACCTCGAGCCGGGGACCAAAGCTCTCTCCTGTCCCCCTACCCCTTGCATTCTGTGTCTGCTGCAGTCTTTTATTGTTTTCTCCCCAAATGCTACTTGGATTATGTTTTGTGAGGTTGAGGTCCCATTGACAGAAGAACTGGGGTACGGATTCCACAGACACCGATGCTCGCTGGGGTACGGGTTACACAGACACTGACTCTCACTGGGGTACGGGTGCCACAGACACTGACTCTCACTGGGATACGGGTGCCACAGACACTGACTCTCACTGGGATACGGGTGCCACAGACACTGACTCACTGGGGTACAGGTTCCATTGGACAGTGTATGGGGAGCTCGCTAACACATGGAATAGTTGAGATGCATTTAAGGGGAAGCTAGATAAGCATGAGGGAGAATGGAATCGGATATGTTGTTCGGGTGAGATTAGTTTTATTTGGAAGTAATTTACAGCATCATTGGGACATTTCCCAGAGACAGGAAAAAACAAAACAAATTCGTGGCAAGATGATTGGAATTCCTCGGAGGATCCTCTGACTCGAGTGGCTCAGTGTCACTAGGTGGGGATTTTCCGTACGAACTTCTGGAACCACATGTAGGATGTAGCTGCACACAGCCCGTACCTTCCAAATAATCAATGCATAGTTATACACAGTGCAGCCAATCGTGTCCCGGACACCAGACTGAGAGTTTACCAGGAGGCGCGGACCGCGAGCTGAGCGGGGATAAAGAGCGGAGCAACTCAACACGGGCCGAATTTGAAAGAGTGACGTCAGCACAACGGAAGAAGCTGATTGGTGAGTTTTATGTTTTAAGTTCATTTCTGCTGAAGAGCGCAGTTGGAGAGGGGCTCTTCAAGTTAGGGGCCAGGGTTAAATAGCAGATTTGGGATAAAGCAGGAGCTTGGAGATTACTAACTTAATATATTAAATTAGTAACTATATTAATGACTTGAATTTGGTACATCTTGGTCTTAATTTTCTGTACAGTTAGTTAATAGTCCTGTGCCGTGTGGGAAATCCAGGACACTTTCCGTGTCCTGGACAACCACGTGTGCAGGAAGTGTCGTCGGCTGGAGTTGCTCGAGCTCCGGGTTTCAGAGCTGGAGCAGCAGCTGGCGTCGCCTGCGTTGCATCCGTGAGGCTGAGAGCTTCAGAGGGCAGTTTAGAGTCAGCCACGTTGGTGTGGGACTGGAGTCGCCTATAGACCCAGCCCGGGTAAGGACGGCAGGTTTCCTTCCCTAAAGGACATCAGTGAACCCGTTGGGTTTTTACGACAATCCCGACAGTTTCATGGTCACTTTTACTGGATTACTCGGCCAGTAACTTGTTCGTGACACAACAGCGTTAAGAATCTTTCCAAACCTGCAGCCCCGCCAAATTCAAACAGGATGAACCAGGGAGTGAGAAATATAAACTCGCACGTTGCTGATATAACGGGCTTCGAGAGCTGTGGGGGTGGGGGTTGTTCATGTGCCCTTGGGGAGCACTTTGGACACCCTGCTTCTGCAACACCAGCCAGCCCCATTACAGTGAGCGTGTCTGGTGTTCCTCGGTACTGGATTGTGCTGCCTCTTCACCCTGCCTAATGGCTCCGTGCAGACGCCTCCCTGTTCAAACTTGTCAAGATGTTTGTCAGTGCGGCTGGGATTAAGTGCTGGCTTTGCTCAGTCAGTAGTGGGTTTGCGCCGCACTCTAACAATATTCAGGCTTCATTCCACTTCAGCGCACTGGCGGAGGAGTGCTGCATTGCTGGCGGTGCTGTCTTTCAGATAAGACGCTAAACCGATGGCCCCGTCCAGTGTTCAGATCCCATGGCACTGTCCTGAACAGAACAATCTCCCTGTTCATTTCCGCTGCTGCTTGTGGGATCGTGTTGTGCGCGAACTGGCTGCTGTGTTTGTGGCCACATCACGCCGGTCTGTGCACTTTGTTGTAATCCAAAAGCAAAGTAACTGCAGATGCTGGAGATCTGAAACAAAAGCAGAAACTGCTGGAAGCCCCCAGCAGGTCAGTCAGTGTATGGAGAGAGCGGAGGAGTTAACGCTTCATGTGGGGCCCCGTCATCGGATATTACAGGTGAACAGCGTTTAAACGGGAAGGTAACCAACGAGATGTGTTAGTGAAGCTCTTTGAGAGCCCTGAGCAAAGTTCGGCGCTCCCTCCTGAGTTTACTATTCCAATTCTTTCCACAGGTCAGGATATCCAGCCCAAGAGGGACCTGACCAGGTTCGTGAAATGGCCGCAGTACGTCCAACTTCAGCGCCAGAGGGCCATCCTGTACAAACGCCTGAAGGTGCCTCCAGCGATCAACCAGTTCACCCAGGCCATGGACAGGCAGACTGGTGAGTCCTGGTATTACAGGAAGCTTTGGATTATGGGGGTGGTGGGGGCGGACGGTCCCAAGCTTGGGCAGGGGAAGGGAGAGGGTCGGACGGTTGGGGTTCTGGAGTCTGCAGATGATGTGAACAGAATATTTGCCATCTGAGGTCAACTGATGACAAACATTCAACCACCAAGATCGCTGATGCGCTCCGTGACGCCCTGGTTCTTCTGCTTCCCGGCGCGCTCCCTGCGTGCAAGCCCCAGTAACGCTAACTCCTTCTCTTGCAGCCACCCAGCTCTTCAAACTGGCCCATAAGTACAGGCCCGAGACCAAACAGGAGAAGAAGCAGAGGCTGTTGGCCCGAGCCGAGCAGAAGGCAGCCGGGAAGGGAGACGCTCCGACAAAGAGACCCGCGGTTCTCCGAGCAGGTGTGTGAGAGTGAGTTTACACGTTTCGGTCCGCTCGTATTTAATCTTGTCTGAGCTGAGGAGCGAGTTGGGTAGGATTGATTGGGGAATGTCACTCAAAGGGTTGACAGTGGAGAGGCAATGACAAACATTCAAAGACCGAATGGATGAACTACAGAATTTGTTCATCCCAGTTTGGCATAAAAATAAAACAAAAAAGGTGACTCAACCGTGGCTAACAAGGGAACTTAGGGATAGCATAAGATCCAAGGAGAGGACATATAAATTGGCCAGAAAAAGCAATAATCTTGAGGATTGGGAGCAGTTTAGGATTCAACAAAGGAGGACAAAGGGATTAATTAAGAAGGGGAAAATAGAATATGAGAGTAAGCTTGCAGGCAACATTAAAAACTGACTGTAAAAGCTTTTATAGATATGTGAAGAGAAAAAGATTGGTGAAGTCAAGCGTAGGTCCCTTGCAGTCAGAATCAGGGGAATTTATAATGGGGAACAAAGAAATGGCAGACCAACTAAATACATATTTTGGTTCTGTCTTCACAAAGGAGGACACAAATAACCTCCCAGAGATGCCGGGGAACATAGGGTCTGATGAAAGGGTGGAACTGAAAGAAATCAGTATTTGCAGGGAAATGGTGTTAGGAAAATTGATGGGACTGAAGGCCGATAAATCCCATGGGCCTGATAATCTACATCCTAGGGTACTTAAGGAAGTGGCCCTAGAAATAGTAGATGCATTGCTGGTCATCTTCCAGAACTCTCTAGACTCTGGAACAGTACCCATGGAATGGAGGGTAGCTAATGTTACCCCACTATTCAAAAAAGGTGGTAGAGAAAAAGTGGGGAATTATAGACTGGTAAGCCTGACATCGGTAGTGGGGAAAATGCTAGAGTCCATTATAAAAGATGAAATAGCAGAGCACTTGGAAAGCAGTGACTGGATCGGACAAAGTCAACATGGATTTACAAAAGGCACATGGGATTACGGGCAAGGTATTGACTTGGATAGAGAACTGGTTGGCAGATAGAAAGCAAAGGGTTGGAATAAACGGGTCATTTTCCGAGTGGCAGAGCTGGGTGGGAGGGTATGCTGTGAGGAGGATGTCGTGAAACTCCAGTACGATTTGGACAGGTTGGGTGATTGGGCAGAAACATGGCAAATGCACTATAATGTGGATAAATGTGAGGTTATCCACTTTGGTGGCAAAAACAGGAAGGCAGATTATTATTTGAATGGCAATAGATTGGGAGAAGGGTAAGTGCAAAGAGACCTGGGTGTTCTTGTGCACCAGTCGCTGAAGGTAAGCATGCAGGTGCAGCAGGCGGTTAAGAAGGCAAATGGTATGTTGGCCTTCGTAGCAAGAGGGTTCGAGTACAGGAACAAGGATGTCTTGCTGCAGTTGTACAGGGCCTTGGTGAGACCGCACCTTGAGTATTGTGTGCAGTTTTGGTCGCCTTATCTGAGGAAGGACGTTTTTGCCATGGAGGGAGTGCAGCGAAGATTCACCAGGCTGATACCTGGCATGGCAGGAATGACGTATTGGAGAGATTGTGTCGATTGGGCTTATACTCACTGGAGTTTAGAAGATTGAGAGGGGATCTCATCGAAACCTATAAAATTCTGTCAGGCCTGGACAGACTAGATGCAGGAAGGATGTTCCCGATGGCCGGGGAGTCCAGAACCAGGGGTCATAGTCTAAGGATAAGGGGTAAGCCATTTAGGACTGAAATGAGGAGGAATTTCTTCACCCAGAGAGCGGTGAACCTGTGGAATTCTCTGCCACAGAGGGCGGTGGAGGCCAGTTCATCTATCTATCTTTATTTTTTTTTTTATATATATAAAGCAGTCGGTCAGTCTGTCGTTATAGAGCGTATCTACTCATGTTATATCAAAAGAAAGGTTATGATCAGGGGAGTGTCATAGGCATATTTACCTTTTGGTCAGACAAAAATTGTTTCGACAGTATACAAAAAACGTTCAAAAATCTGCTCATTAGCGGTTGACCAATCCTACCGCTCATTAGAGTTGAGTGACGTGATGGTTGACCAATGCTACAGTTCAGTGACCTGATGGTTGACCAATCGGTGTGTCACAGGCGGGACCTAATCCTGCAGCCTCCTAAAAATATTGCCGCCATTTTTTCCCCTGCTTTTCCTCAACAGCGAGCGGGGCAGCTGCGTTGGCCTGCCGGAGCGCGAGGTGACTTGGGGTCACTTGGGCCGGGCCACTCGGCCCGAGACACAGAGCGGGGGAGCGGCAGCGGGCGGCCATCAACCGCGCGGCCCGAGACACAGAGCGGCAGCGGCCGGCCAGCCGTCAACTGCGCGGCCCTCTAAACTGCCCTGGCAACGCCGGGCCCCCCCAGCTAGTTAAATATATTCAAGAAGGAGTTGGATATATTTCTTAAGGCTAAAGGGATATGTGGAGAAGGCAGGGACAGGGTACTGAATTTGGATGATCAGCCATGATCTCATTGAATGGCGGAGCAGGCTCGAGGGGCCGAATGGCCTACTCCTGCTCCTATCTTCTATGCTAAGATAACTGGGGTTTGAGATGTGTGTATATTGATTACAGATGACCAGCACCCTCCGGTTCCTCCAGTGTCTCATCTGAAAGACGGCACCTGCGACAGTGCAGCTATCCTGCAGTGGGAGTGTCAGCCTGGATTTTGTGCTCAAGTCTCTGGAGTGGGGCTTGAACACACGACCTTCTGACTCTGAGGCAAGGGTGTGGCCCACTGAGCCACGACTGACACTGATGAAACAATGAGGACAGTTTACATAGACTGGGCTTGAATTCCTTGGAGTTTAGAAGATTAAGGGGTGATCTGATCGAGGTGTTTAAGATGATTAAAGGAGTTGATGGGGTCGAGAGAGAGAAACTATTTCCTCTGGTGGGGGGAGTCCAGAACAAGGGGGGCAGAACCTTAAAATTAGAGCCAGGCCGTTCAGGGGTGATGTCAGGAAGCACTTCTTCACACAAAGGGTGGTGGAAATCTGGAACTCTCCCCCAGAAAGGCTGTGGATGTTGGGGGTCAGTCGGAGCTTCAAGAGTGAGATTGATAGATTTTTGTTGGGTAAGGGTATCAGGGACATGGAGCAAAGGCAAATAAATGGGGTTGAGGTGCAGATCAGCCGTGATCTGATAAAATGGAGGATGAGGCTCGAGGGGCAGAATGTGATATCGATTCAGTAGATTGAAGGGTTGGGCAGGTTGCTGTTCCCCAGCCCAGACCTGACTCTCGCTGTCTCTCTGTCTTTCCCCAGGTGTGAACACTGTCACCACACTGGTGGAGAATAAGAAAGCTCAGCTGGTGGTCATCGCGCATGATGTCGATCCCATTGAGGTAAGGAGCCTTTGGGCACATTGACTCGCAGCTCCCGGGGCCCAGAGAGTGGCCTGGCCTGAACCCCAGGCAGCTCCGACAGTGCTGGGGACCTGATGGCTCCTGTATGGACACGCCTTGCGCTCTGTTTCACTGATCGTTGTGGAGAAGGAGACTCTGCTCCCGTGGGCGGGTGGCAGTGTCGGTGGCTGCCCATCACTCGCTTGGCCTGGCTAATGTTGCGATGATGTTTTTGAATTTCTTCACCTGAAGCTCAACATGTAGAGCAAAGAAACGAGCTTTTTAACCCTGAGCAACAGCCACGGCCGCCACCTGTATCTCGATCCGAGGGACCTTTTGTGATGAGTAACTGTGTCACCCTCCCCATCCCAAACCCCCTCCCGTGCCTGACTGGCCATGCTCTGCTCCCTCCCCTTGGGAATGAGGATTAGGGGCCCAGAAACGGGTGAGCAATGTTCCCATTCATTTCTTTTTGGGCGGCCCATTCTAAACACCGCACCTGTGCGGTTTTCCCCATTTAAGAGCCGGCTGCGCAGGAGCCCCAGAGTGCTGCACAGCCGTGCAACCTAAAGGGAACATTGCAGATAGAGCATAGAAGAATAGGAGCAGGTGTCAGCCATTCAGCCCTTCGAGCCTGCTCCGCCATTCAACATGATCATGGCTGATCCTCTATCTCAATACCATATTCCCGCTCTCTCCCCCCCCCCCCCCATACCCCTTGATGCCTTTTGTGTCTAGAAATCTATCTAACTCCTTCTTCAATATATTCAGTGACTTGGCCTCCACTGCCTTCTGTGGTAGAGAATTCCACAGGTTCACCACCCTCCGAGTGAAGAAATTTCTCCTCATCTCAGTCCTAAATGTCCTACCCCGTATCCTGAGACTGTGACCCCTCGTTCTGGACCCCCCAGCCAGGGGAAACATCCTCCCTGCATCCAGTCTGTCTAGCCCAAGGCCCTGTATCACTGTAGTAAGGGATGAAGTCTGTCAGTGTATTATTCTCCTTGTTTTCAAATCCCTCCATGCCCTCACCCCTCCCTATCTCTCTAACCTCCAGCCCCACAATCCTCCGAGATATCTGCGCTGCTCCAATTCTGGCCTCTTGAGCATCGCTGATTTTAATTGCTCCACCATTGGCGGCTGTGCCTTCAGCCGCCTGGGCCCCGAGCTCTGGAATTCCCTCCCTAAACCTCTCCACCTCTCTCTCCTTTTAAGACGCTCTTTAAAGCCTGCCTCTTTGACCCAGCTTTTGGTCACCTGTCATATCTCCTTATGTGGATCGGTGTCAGGTGTCTGATTTCCGTTCCTGTGAAGCACTTTGTGAGGTTTCACTGATGTCTGTTCGTGATGTCCCCCTCAGCTGGTCGTGTTCCTGCCCGCTCTCTGCCGTAAGATGGGGGTTCCTTACTGCATCGTCAAAGGCAAAGCCAGGCTCGGGCGGCTGGTGCACAGAAAGACTGCCAGCTGCCTCGCCCTCGCACAGGTCAACCCGTGAGTACCCTGCTCGTAATCTCCGCGCTGGGGGGGGGGGGGCGGGGAGGGGTTGCCATTTACACTGAGCCTAGAGCTGGTGTGCCATTGTTAAGAGGAGTTAGTCGTAGATCCATCGGTGGTTAAACCACTCGCTCCCCCTCGTACCGAGGGTTACTGCAGCAACACGTCACTGGGACGACCCCAGCTCGTGGTCCCTGCCACTGGGTGGACAGTCCCGACAGAGGGACTCCATGCCATGCCCTTACCCCACTGGGAGCTAGTTAATTTTGGGGTGTGTGTGGGGGCTCTATTCTAATCCCACTCACTCAACATTGGCCAGTTTGATGGGTTGAACTGAATCTGCGATGATGTGCAATGAATTTCTTCAGCTGAATGACCGTGTGGCATCTTGAGCTTTTTAACCCCGAGCAGTCGGTGTGGTAAACCACTTTTATCGTTACACTATAGTTATCACTGTTGTATTGTTATCACCGTTATCACTGTTGTATCACGATACGAGGTCGCCTCTTGTCGCGCTGTTATACCTGGGCTGACCACCTCCGACTCCGCCCATGGCTCCACCTACCTGCCCAGGTATAAAGGTAGTCGACTGGCTGGTATTCCTCCTTGTTGGACCCGATCACCCACGAGGGTGGGCTCTGTTATTTAGTCAATAAAAACCTTTAGTTACGTTCCTAACTCGTCGCTTTTTATTGGACGAATTGATAGGTATATCAATTTTATTGACTAAATTTTAAAGATGTCTACTACTGGCCAGCCAGAAGCCCTCCCAGAAGCACAGCCACACCAGCCGGCTTGGCTGCAAGCCCTCAAACCACCGTACCTGGATCTAAACCCACAGGCAGCAAACGCAGCCCTCAACTTCAAACACTGGCTGGACTGCTTCGAATCCTACCTGGAAGAATCCGGCGCCCCGCAGAGATCCAAACTAAGACTTCTGAACGCCCAAGCGAGCCCGAGAGTATACGCACTCATACAGGACACGACTACGTACGAGGCCGCTATCAACCTACTGAAACAGCAGTACCGCAGCCCGGTAAATTACATGTACACCAGGCACCTCCTAAGATCCCGCCCGCAACAGCCAGGAGAGTCTGTAGCTGAATTTTTACGGGTGCTAAGAGCACTCGGCAGGAACTGTGACTTTAAAGCGGTGACGGCTGTTGAAAATACGGAAGATAATATCCGCGATGCCTTTGTGAAAGGCCTACGGTCCGACTACTCACGGCAAAGACTGCTTGAAGCTAAAGACCTCGACCTGGACAAAGCTGAAGCCCTCGCTCTCTCCCTGGAGGTGGCCCATCAGGACCAGGAGGCGTTTTCCAGGTACTGCTCGCGACCCTGGGACTCGGGCCCGACCCCTACCGCAATACCCTTCGCAGCGCCGCCCCCGGGACCTACCTCAGCGTCGGCGTCCCGGACCCGACCGGGCCCGCCACCCCCGGTACCGGCTCCGACATCGGGCACCCGCGATCGGGCCGCCGGCTGCTTCTTTTGCGGCCAGGAGAAGCACCCGAGGTCGCGCTGCCCAGCCAGGAACTCTACCTGCACAACCTGCAGGAAGAAAGGCCATTTCTCTAAGGCCTGCAGGAGCGGATCTTCAGAGGCCAGCAGTGCCTCATGCGAACTGTGGGGGCGGCCATCTTCTTTCACGGCAACTGAGGCCAGTATCCCCACACGTGAGTCATGGGGGCGGCCATCTTTGATCAAGGCAACCGACCCCAATAGTGCCTCATGTGAGTTATGGGGGCAGCCATCTTCTCCGCCATTTTGTCCTACCTCGTGGGAGACGCCATTTTACCCACCACGCCCGACTGCCACCGGGCCCCCAGACCCGACGACCGCCTCGCCCGCAGACGACAACGACTCGCTTACCTACACGCTAGCCTCCGTCACTCTGGATCAAGCCCGCCCACACCACCTGTCCAAGTCGATGATGGACATCAAAGTAAACGGCCACGCCACGACCTGCCTGTTCGACAGCGGAAGCACGGAGAGCTTCATCCACCCAGACACGGTGAGCCACTACTCCCTCCCTGTCCTGCCAACGCGCAACCGAATCTCGATGGCATCGAGGTCCCACGCCACGGACATTAGCGGCTACTGTGCTGTGACCTTGTCGGTTAAGGGTACAGAGTATAAAAACTTTAAACTCCTCGTCCTCCCCCAGCTCTGCGCTGCCGTCCTACTAGGGCTGGACTTCCAATCCCACCTCCAAAGTGTAACCCTAGCATACGGTGGACCCCTCCCCCCACTCACAGTCGACAACCAGCGAAGGTTAAACCGCCCACCGCGTAACACCTGCAGCCTATCCACCCTCAAGGTGCCGCCACCTTCCCTGTTCGCTAACCTCACCCCCGACTGCAAACCCGTCGCTACCAAGAGCAGGCGGTACAGCGCTGGGGACAGAGCTTTCATTAGCTCTGAGGTGCAGCGTCTCCTGAAGGAGGGCATCATCGAGGGGAGCAACAGCCCCTGGCGTGCCCAGGTCGTGGTCGTTAAGACCGGCGATAAAAATCGCCTGGTCATCGACTACAGCCAGACCATAAACAGATACACCCAGCTGGACGCATACCCCCTTCCCCGCATATCTGACATGGTCAATCAGATTGCACAATACCGCGTATTCTCGACCATCGACCTTAAGTCGGCCTACCACCAACTCCCTATCCACCCCGAGGACCGCCAGTACACCGCCTTCGAGGCGAATGGGCGCCTATACCACTTCCTTAGGGTCCCCTTCGGTGTCACCAACGGGGTCTCGGTCTTCCAAAGGGAGATGGACCGGATGGTTGACCAGAACGGACTGCAGGCCACATTCCCCTACCTAGATAACGTCACCATCTGCGGCCGCGACCGGCAGGACCACGACGTGAATCTGGAGAAATTCCTCCGTACAGCCCAACGGCTGAACCTCACCTACAATAAGGAGAAATGTGTGTTTAACACCTCGCGCCTTGCCATCCTTGGCTGTGTAGTAGAGAACGGACTCATCGGCCCCGACCCCGAAAGAATGCGCCCCCTCATGGAGCTACCCCTCCCCCACTGCCCTAAGGCACTTAAGAGAACCCTGGGGCTCTTCGCCTACTATGCCCAATGGGTGCCCAATTATGCGGACAAAGCCAGACCCCTCATGAAGTCCACATCCTTCCCCCTTACGGAGGAAGCGTGCGCAGCCTTCTCCCTCATTAAGGGAGACATTGCCAAGGCCACTATGCACGCAGTGGATGAGTCCATCCCCTTCCAAGTCGAGAGCGATGCATCCGACTTCGCCCTAGCCGCCACCCTTAACCAGGAGGGGAGACCGGTGGCCTTCTTCTCAAGGACCCTACAGGGCCCTGAGATCCGACACTCGTCGGTCGAGAAGGAGGCCCAGGCGATTGTGGAGGCGGTACGACGCTGGAGGCACTACCTGGCAGGCAAACGATTTACCCTCCTTACCGACCAACGTTCGGTCGCTTTTATGTTTAATAACAAGCTGAGGGGCAAAATCAAGAATGACAAGATCTTGAGGTGGAGAATCGAGCTCTCCACCTACGATTATGATATCTTGTACCGGCCAGGTAAGCTGAACGAACCCCCCGATGCTCTGTCACGAATTACATGCGCCAGCGCGCAAAGTGATAGACTTCAGACCCTCCACAACGACCTCTGCCACCCCGGGGTCACCAGACTTTACCACTTCATTAAGGCCCGCAACCTGCCCTACTCCATCGAGGAGGTCAGGACCATAACCAGGAACTGCCAGACCTGCGCCGAGTGCAAACCGCACTTCTTTAGGCCGGACAGAGCAAGCCTGATCAAGGCCACCCGCCCCTTCGAGCGCCTGAGCATCGACTTTAAGGGGCCCCTCCCGTCCTCTGACCGTAATGTGTACTTCCTCAACATTGTTGATGAGTACTCCCGTTTCCCCTTTGCCTTCCCCTGCCCAGACATGACCAGTACCACGGTCATTAAATGCCTGAACGACCTCTTCGCCTTGTTCGGGTTCCCAAACTATATACATAGTGACCGGGGCTCCTCTTTCATGAGCGAGGAACTCCGTCAGTTCCTACTAGCGAGAGGTATTGCAGCAAGTAGGACCACCAGCTACAACCCCCAAGGGAACGGCCAGGTGGAAAGAGAGAACGCGACGGTATGGAAGGCCGTCCTCTTAGCCTTAAAGTCTAAGGGCCTCCCAACCTCCCGCTGGCAGGAAGTCCTCCCGACAGCGCTGCACTCCATCCGGTCACTACTTTGCACTGCCGTTAACGCCACCCCCCATGAACGAATGTTTGTTTTCCCCAGGAAGTCGACTACGGGAACCACTCTACCAACCTGGCTGACCTCTCCGGGGCCCGTCTTGCTGCGAAAGCACGTGAGGGCCCATAAAACAGACCCCCTGGTCGAAAGGGTGAACCTCCTGCACGCCAACCCCCAGTACGCCTACGTGGCTTACCCAGACGGGCGGGAGGACACTGTCTCCTTACGAGACCTCGCACCCTCGGGCACTCCGGAGACACCACCTTTACCCCCCCCACCACCCCCCCAATTCCAGCCCAGGTAGACGGCATGCCGGAACCCCACGAGCCTTCGCCGACCACGCAGACACCAGCACTAACACCGGATAATGCAGCACCGCCGCTGCGACGATCGGAGAGGCTTACGAGGCCTCCGGACAGACTGACATACCAGAACTGGTAGTACACTTCACCCCGCCGGACTCAAATCTAAACAAGGGGTGAATGTGGTAAACCACTTTTATCGTTACACTATAGTTATCACTGTTGTATTGTTATCACCGTTATCACTGTTGTATCACGATACGAGGTCGCCTCTTGTCGCGCTGTTATACCTGGGCTGACCACCTCCGACTCCGCCCATGGCTCCACCTACCTGCCCAGGTATAAAGGTAGTCGACTGGCTGGTATTCCTCCTTGTTGGACCCGATCACCCACGAGGGTGGGCTCTGTTATTTAGTCAATAAAAACCTTTAGTTACGTTCCTAACTCGTCGCTTTTTATTGGACGAATTGATAGGTATATCAGTCGGTTCACCCCAATACCCTGACGCTGGCTCCTACTCCCCGGCCCCCTGAAGTCCGTCAGTGCGGCGAGCAATAACCTGTTTCTTTCCCACAGTGAGGACAAGGGAGCGATCGCCAAGCTGATCGAGGCTGTGCGGACGAACTACAACGAGCGATTCGATGAGGTACGTTCCTGACCCTGCGTATCTCCTGTTCACTCAGTGAATGATGGGGCAGCTTCGTGCTGAGCAATGGGGGAGGTGCTCGTGGTGTCGTCTTATCGATGCGAGGGTTAATGTCGCGTTACTTGACGTGAAAACGACCTTTAATGCGGGAATGGTGGGGGACTGATAAATGGCAAAACACGGAGTCCCCGAATGCAAGCAGAGTGTCGATACTGGCCAGGGTCTTTGGGGGGATGATTGACAGGCTCCCATCTTGCAGTTGTGCCTGGGGCAATGTTGGAACTCCGAGCCACAGTGGGCCAATCAGCTCCATCGAGCCTGTGCCGGCTCTTTGAAAAGAGCGATCCAATTCGCCCCTTTCCCCGTAGCCCGGCAAGTCTCTCCTTTCTCGAGCATTGCATCAGACGGTGCTGATCCCACGAGAGGCAGAGGGGGAACCCGGTGAGAGATCGCGGCGGTTTTAATCCACTCCCCGAGCGGGGTGGGGGAGGGGACAGACGCACAGACGAGGGACTGGTTGGCACAATCTGGGTGCAGCGTCTGTAGAAATGGTTATCGTACCGCCCCTGCCGGGGAGCTGCGGGATTGTTTCTGGCTGGGGGTTTGAACTCGAATTGATCCTCTCAATTCAACATTGGCCAGTCTGGAGGGTTGGACCGAGTCTGCGATGATTTGCAATGAATTTCTTCACCTGAATGACCGTGTGGCATCTTGAGCTTTTTAACCCTGAGCAGTCGGTTCACCCCAATACCCCCGCACCCCGACCCTGTCCCCGACCCCCTGAAGTCCGTCAGTGCGGCGAGCAAGAACCTGTTTCCTTCCCACATTGAGGAGAAGGGAGCGATCGCACGATTTGATGAGCCCAGTGTCTGTGGGTAGCACCTTCGCCGTTGAGTCAGAAGGTCGTGGGTTCAAGTCCCAATCCAGGGACTTCAGCACAAAATACAGGCTGACACTCCAGTACAGTGCTGAGGGAGCACCGCACTGTCGGAGGGGCAGTACTGAGGGAGTGCTGCACTGTCGGAGGGGCAGTACTGAGGGAGCGCCGCACTGTCGGAGGGGCAGTACTGAGGGAGTGCCGCACTGTCGGAGGGGCAGTACTGAGGGAGTGCCGCACTGTCGGAGGGGCAGTACTGAGGGAGCACTGCACTGTCGGAGGGGCCGTACTGAGGGAGAGCTGCACTGTCGGAGGGGCAGTACTGAGGGAGCGCCGCACTGTCGGAGGGGCAGTACTGAGGGAGCACCGCACTGTCGGAGGGGCAGTACTGGGGGAGCGCCGCACTGTCGGAGGGGCCGTACTGAGGGAGCGCCGCACTGTCGGAGGGGCAGTACTGAGGGAGTACTGAGGGAGCGCCGCACTGTCGGAGGGGCCGCACTGTCGGAGGGGCCGTACTGAGGGAGCACCGCACTGTCGGAGGGGCAGTACTGAGGGAGCGCCGCACTGTCGGAGGGGCAGTACTGAGGGAGCGCCGCACTGTCGGAGGGGCAGTACTGAGGGAGCGCCGCACTGTCGGAGGGGCAGTACTGAGGGAGCGCCGCACTGTCGGAGGGGCAGTACTGAGGGAGCGCCGCACTGTCGGAGGGGCAGTACTGAGGGAGCGCCGCACTGTCGGAGGGGCAGTACTGAGGGAGCGCCGCACTGTCGGAGGGGCAGTACTGAGGGAGCGCCGCACTGTCGGAGGGGCAGTACTGAGGGAGTGCCGCACTGTCGGAGGGGCCGTACTGAGGGAGAGCTGCACTGTCGGAGGGGCAGTACTGAGGGAGCGCCGCACTGTCGGAGGGGCAGTACTGAGGGAGCGCCGCACTGTCGGAGGGGCAGTACTGAGGGAGCGCCGCACTGTCGGAGGGGCAGTACTGAGGGAGCGTCGCACTGTCGGAGGGGCAGTACTGAGGGAGCGCCACACTGTCGGCGGGGCAGTACTGAGGGAGCGCCGCACTGTCGGAGGGGCTGTCAAACCGAGGCCCAGTCTGCCCTCAAGTGGATGTAAAAGATCCCATGGCTCTATTTTGAAGAGGAGCAGGGGAGTTCTCTTCGATGTCCTGCGGTCAATATTTGTCCCTCAATCAACATCACTAAAACAGATGATCTGGTCATCGTCACATTGCTGTTTGTGGGAGCTTGCTGTGTGCAAATTGGCTGCTGCGTTTCCTACATTACAACAGTGACTCCACTTCATTGTAAAGAGTTTTGCGATATCCGGTGGTGGTGAAAGGCACTATATAAATGCAAGTCTTTCTTTCTCTTTCAGATTCGTCGTCACTGGGGCGGTGGGATTCTGGGCCCCAAATCGATGGCTCGTATTGTGAAGCTGGAGAAGGCGAAGACCAAGTGTAATGAAATGTCTTTGTCGTGCCTGTATTCGTTTTGCACTCATGTATATTACCCTCCCCCACACGGTGTATAGTTTCACTTCCTCTTTCCTGACTAACCTGGAATGTTCCAGGTCTTGGCTCTTGGCTCCACCCCTGACTTCTCTTACATAAAGATCCCAGGATCTTTATGACTCATTCCTGCGAGCCAGTCAGTGTGTTGAGATGTTAGTTCTGATCTTAGTGATTAAAAGCCAACTTGTTAAAGTTTATAACTTCTAGTTTTGCGGTTATTGAAGGCAGATCAATTTTAATCACTAAAGAATACTAGGATGGATCGACTCCTAAAACCAGAGCGTCTGGACTTGGATCCACATTCTGCTGAAGCATCAAATCAATTTGGACACTGGCTCAAATGCTTCGAACTCTTCGCGAGGGCCTCATCTGCTAGCGAGGTAGATAAACTGAGTCTACTGACTACTCGCGTTAATCATCGGATTTATTCGTTCATCCGGGATGCCACCTCTTACACGGAGGCCATCACTATCCTGAAGGCCCAATACCAGAGGCCAGTAAACGAAGTGTACGCCAGACATCTGCTGGCTACACGCAGGCAGCGACCTGAGGAATCAATGGACGATTTCTTACAGGGCCTAAAGGACTTGGTCCTTTAGGCTGTGATAAAAATTGACCCTTAGTGTTAGGGGATTAAATAGGTGGGGTTACGGGGATAGGGTGGGATATGTGTCGGTGCAGGCTCGATGGGCCGAAATGGCCTCTATCTGCACTGCGGGGATTCTGATTCTGAACTGCAAGGCCGTGACGGCCAATGCGTACTCTGACGAATTGGTCCGCGATTCCTTCATCACGGGCCTCAACTCGAATTATATCCGGCAGAGACTGCTGGAGGAGGATGCCCTGGACTTGAAAAAGGCAGTGGCCACTGCGCGATCGCTGGACGTGGCCCAGAAAAACTCTGACTCTTATTCTTCCGGCCATGCGGCCCTCACCGCCGCGGGCCGCCATCTTGGAATCGGCCATCTTCCCCATCCAGGTCTCAGAGCAGCTCTGCACCGCTGGAGTCCCCACACAGAAGTTCACCCAGGAGTCCTACTACAGCGGCAATGTCTCGAGGCCCGAAATGCTACTTCTGCGGCCAGGCCAAGCACCCCAGACAACGATGCCCAGCGAAGGACGCTACATGCTTCAAATGTAAGAAAAAGGGGCATTTTAGCAAAGTCTGCAGGGGGAATCCGATTTCCAACTCCGTCACTGCCTCGTGCGTGCCGTGCGGGCTGTCATCTTGGGATCCGCCATCTTTTCCCGACTCAACGGCCGCCCAGGGCCCAACAGTGGCTTCGATCACGGTGGATCAATCCAGGCCACACCCGTTGACAAAATCCATGATGGACATACAGGTAAACGGGAATTTAACAATGTTTAATTGACTGCGGGAGTACCGAGAGTTTTATCCACCCTAGCCTGGTACGGCAGCACTCATTAACGGTAACCCCTACATGGAGCAGAATTGCTATGGCTGCTAAGCCCCACACTTCGGACATTTTGGGCTACTGTGTGGTAACACTGACTGTAAAAGGCACGGACTACAAGGATTTTAAACTCCTCGTGATGCCAGAACTCTGTTAATGTAATCTTGGGCCTGGACTTCCAGTGCCACCACGAAAGTGTCACGCTAGCATATGGCGGGTCCCAGCCGCCACTCAGTCTGTGGCCTATCAACCTTAAAAATCAGCCCGCCCTCTTTATTCGCTAATCTCGCTCCGAACTGTAGGCCCATAGCGACCAAAAGTAGACGGTACAGTCTGGAAGACAGACACTTTTATCAAGGCAGAAGTGGACAGACTCCTGCGGGAAGGAATTATTGAATGCAGTACCAGTCCGTGGCGTGCCCAAGTAGTCATAGTTAAAAATAGCAAAGAAACGGATGGTAATTGACTACAGCCAGACTGTTAATATTTATACCCAGCTGGACGCCTACCCTTTACCCCGCATATCAGAAATGGTCAACCAGATCGCGCAATACCGAGTCTTCTCGACTATCGACCTCAAATCCGCGTATCACCAGCTCCCCATTAGAACGGAGGACCGCCCATACACCGCCTTTGAGGCGAACGGACGCCTCTACCATTTTCTCAGAGTGCCCTTCGGGGTAACAAATGGGGTCTCGGTCTTCCAACGTGAGATGGACCGCATGGTTGACGAGAATAAACTACAAGCTACCTACCCCTATCTGGACAATGTCACTATCTACGGGCACAACCAGCAAGACCACGATCTAAATCTTGCGAGATTTTTAAAAACTGCCTTAAAGCTGAATCTAACCTACAACAAAGACAAATGTGTCTTCAACACAACCCGTCTCTGTATCCTCGGCTGTGGTGGAAGATGGGGTAATTGGACCGGACCCTGACCGATTACGCCCCCTAAAGGAACTGCCCCTGCCACACAATCCCAAAGCTTTAAAAAGGTGCCTGGGATTTTTTTCGTATTATGCCCAATGGGTGCCCAATTACTCTGATAAGGCCCGACCCCTCATTAAATCGACGTCCTTCCCACTATCAGCTGAAGCTCGGGAGGCTTTCACCAGTATCAAACAGGACATTGAAAGGGCTGCACTGTGTGCAGTGGACGAAAGCATTCCCTTTCAAGTCGAAAGCGATGCGTCAGACTTTGAGGGTCGCAGCTAAAGCAATCAGGCTGGGAGACCTGTGGCCTTCTTCTCCCGAACCCTTCAGGCACCTGAAATCAGGCACTCTTCTGTCGAGAAGGAGGCACAGGCTATAGTGGAAGCAGTGCGGCACTGGAGACACTACCTAGCCGGCAAACGTTTCACCCTGCTCACCGACCAGCGGTCGGTGGCTTTTATGTTTAATAACAAAGGGGGAAAATCAAGAATGACAAAATACTCAGGTGGAGGATCGAACTATCCACGTTCGACTATGATATTATGTACAGGCCGGGAGCCCTTAATGAACCCCCAGACGCCCTATCGCGGGGAATGTGTGCCAGCATTCATACGGACAAATTACAGGGTCTCCACAACGACCTCTGTCATCCAGGGGTCACCCGACTATACCATTTTATAAAGTCCCGCAATCTGCCCCACTCCATCGAGGTGGTCAGGGCAATGACCAGAGCCTGCCGCATCTGTGCGGAATGCAAGCCTCGTTTCTACAGGCCTGACCGTGCACACCTTATCAAAGCCACACGGCCATTCGAGCGCCTAAGTCTGGACTTCAAGGGACCCCTTCCCTCTGCCGACCGTAACGTATACTTCCTCAGTATCATCGATGAATATTCCCGCTTCCCCTTCGCCATTCCCTGCCCAGACATGACCAGTGCCACGGTCATCAAGTGTCTCTGTAACCTATTCTGCATGTTTGGCATGCCGAACTACATACACAGCGATAGGGGGACGTCATTCATGAGTGACGAACTGCGCCAGTTCTTGCTCTCAAAGGGGATAGCCACTAGCAGAACCACTAGCTACAGCCCCCGGGGTAATGGGCAAGTGGAAAGGGAGAATGCTACTGTTTGGAAGGTTGTCACGTTAGCCTTAAAGTCAAAAGGCATTCCGACCTCCCGCTGGCAGGAAGTCCTCCCAGACGTGCTCCACTCCATAAGGTCTCTGTTATGTACTGCCACTAACGCTACCCCTCATGAAAAGATGTTCGTTTTCCCCCGGAAATCTACCTCGGGCATGTCTCTACCCGCGTGGCTGACGTCTCCGGGGACAGTACTATTGCGGAAGCACGTGAGAGGCCATAAAACTGACCCCCTTGTGGAAAAGGTACAGCTCCTCCATGCAAACCCTCAGTACGCCTATATCGAATACTCTGACGGGCGAGAGGACACTGTTTCCATAAAAGACCTCGCTCCTTCAGGGAGCGGAGAGAACGATGAGAGACTACCCGATGAAGACCTACACTACAAAGAGACAGGACGCCCAGAGGTATCGATACCCAACTTTAACCTGGAGGACACTGCAGATAACCTGGAAGACACTGCGGAGGCCCGGACAGCGGAGGAACCAGAATCCACTCCCCTAGAGGCACCCCAACCGGCTTTGCGCCGATCACTGAGAACCGCAAAACCTCCTGACAGACTCACTTATACCAGCTTTTAAGAAACATCACCCCGATGGACTAAATCTAAAGAAGGGGTGAATGTAATGAAATCTGTTTGTCGTGCCTGTATTCGTTTTGCACTCATGTATATTACCCTCCCCCACTGTGTATAGTTTCACTTCCTCTTTCCTGACTAACCTGGAAGGTTCCAGGTCTTGGCTCTTGGCTCCGCCCCTGACTTCTCTTACATAAAGATCCCAGGATCTGTATGACTCATTCCTGCGAGCCAGTCAGTGTGTTGAGATGTTAGCTCTGATCTTAGTGATTAAAAGCCAACTTGTTAAAAGTTTATAACTTCTAGTTTTGTGGTTATTGAAGGCAGATCACCAAGGAGCTGGCGACCAAACTGGGCTAAATCCCTGGCCACAGCCCGTTTGTATATAAAAATAAAAATAAAAATAACTATTTTAAAAAAGAAAACCTGCCTCATTTTTGAAGTCGCAAAATTGCCTGATCGAGCAGCTCCGATTAATCCACAAGGTAGGAGCCGGGAGTTGTACCAATCCCACCCTGCGCAGTCAGTTCACTTTCCCTCTCCTGAGCTCCGGGTTCGTTTGTTTACACCAACACCAGGTTCAAAATGTCAATACGCTCGTCTCTCCCCTGAGCTTGCATAAACACGACCAGCTTCCTCCGTCTCTGCCCGTTCTGTTTAATTTCCCCCTCTCCCAATTGCCCCCTCTAGTGCGGTAACCAGAGCTGTACCTCGAGCCGGGGACCAAAGCTCTCTCCTGTCCCCCTACCCCTTGCATTCTGTGTCTGCTGCAGTCTTTTACTGTTTTCTCCCCAAACGCTACTTGGAGCATGTTTTGTGAGGTTGAGGTCCCATTGACAGAAGAACTGGGGTACGGGTTCCACAGACACTGACTCTCACTGGGGTACGGGTTCCACAGACACTGACTCTCACTGGGGTACGGGTTCCACAGACACTGACTCTCACTGGGGTACGGATTCCACAGACACTGACTCTCACTGGGGTACGGGTTCCACAGACACTGACTCTCACTGGGGTACGGGTTCCACACACACTGACTCTCACTGGGATACGGGTTCCACAGACACTGACTCTCACTGGGGTACGGGTTCCCCACACACTGACTCTCACTGGGGTACGGGTTCCACACACACTGACTCTCACTGGGATACGGGTTCCACAGACACTGACTCTCACTGGGGTACGGGTTCCACAGACACTGACTCTCACTTGGGTACGGGTTCCACAGACACTCTCACTGGGATACGGGTTCCACAGACACTGACTCTCACTGGGGTACGGGTTCCACAGACACTGACTCTCACTGGGGTACGGGTTCCACAGACACTGACTCTCACTGGGATACGGGTTCCACAGACACTGACTCTCACTGGGGTACGGGTTCCACAGACACTGACTCTCACTTGGGTACGGGTTCCACAGACACTCTCACTGGGATACGGGTTCCACAGACACTGACTCTCACTGGGGTACGGGTTCCACAGACACTGACTCTCACTGGGGTACGGGTTCCACAGACACTGACTCTCACTGGGGTACGGGTTCCACAGACACTGACTCTCACTGGGGTACGGGTTCCACAGACACTGACTCTCACTGGGGTACGGGTTCCACAGACACTGACTCTCGCTGGGGTACGGGTTCCACACACACTTACTCTCACTGGGATACAGGTTCCACAGGCACTGACTCTCACTGGGGTACGGGTTCCACAGACACTGACTCACTGGGGTACGGGTTCCATTGGACAGTGTACGGGGAGCTTGCTAACACATGGAATAGTTGAGATGCATTTAAGGGGAAGATAGATAAGCACATGAGGGAGAATGGAATAGGATATGTTGTTCGGGTGAGATTAGTTTTATTAGGAAGTAATTTACAGCATCATTGGGACATTTCCCAGAGACAGGAAAAAGCAAAACAAATTCACGGTAAGATGATCGAAATTCCTCGGCGGATCCTCTGACAGGAGTGGCTCAGTGTCACTAGGTGGGGATTTTCCGTATGAACTTCTGGAACCACATGTAGGATGTAGCTGCACACAGCCCGTACCTTCCAAATAATCAATACATAGTTATACACAGAGTGTAGCCAATCGTGTCCCAGACACCAGACTGAGAGTTTACCAGGAGGAGCGGACCGAGAGCTGAGCGGGGATAGAGAGCGAGAGCGGAGGAACTCGACACGGGCCGAATTTGAGAGAGTGACGTCAGCACAAGGGAAGAAGCTGATTGATGAATTTTATGTTTTAAGTTCATATCTGCTAAAAAGCCCGGTCGGAGAGGGGCTCTTCAAGTTAGGGGCCAGGTTTAAGTAGCAGGTCTGGGATAAAGCAGGAGCTTGGAGATTACTAACTTAATATATTAATAACTTGAATTTGGTACATCTTGGTCTTAAGTTTCTGTAAAGTTAGTTAATAGTCCTGTGCCGTGTGGGAAATCCAGGAAGCTTCCCGTGTCCTGGACAACCACGTGTGCAGGTTGTGTCATCAGCTGGAGGAGCTCAAGCTCCAGTTTTCGGAGCTGGAGCAGCAGCTGGCGTCACTGTGGTGCATCTGCGAGGCTGAGAGCTACCTGGATAGCACGTTTCAGGAGGTGGTCACCCCACAGCTGAGGAGTGTGCAGGCAGAGCGGGAATGGGTAACTGCTGGCCAGAAGAGGGGGGACCAGGCAGGTGGTGCAGGAGTTCCCCGAGTGCGTCGCGCTCTCCAACCAGTATTCTGTTCTCAGTACTGGTGAGAGCGATGGTTCCTCTAGGGAGTACAGCCAGAGCCAAGTCCACAGCACCACGGGTGGCTCAGCTGTACGGGGCTGGGGGTGGAGGAAGATTGGGAAGGCAATAGTGGTAGGGGATTCGATAGTATGGGGAGCAAACAGGCGTTTCTGCGGCCGCAGACATGACTCCAGCATGGTATGTTGCCTCCCTGGTGCCAGGGTTAAGGATGTTGCTGAGCGGCTGCAGAACATTGAGGGGGGGGGAGGGTGAACAGCCAGAGGTCGTGGTCCATATTGGTACCAATGACATAGGTAGAAAGAGGGATGAGATCCTGCAGGCAGATTTCAGGGAGCTAGAAGAGAGATTAAAAATCAGGACCTCAAAGGTAGTAATCTGGATTACTCCCTGTGCCATGAGCTAGTGAGTATAGAAATAGGAGAATAGAGCAGATGAATGTGTGGCTGGAGAGATGGTGCAGGAGGGAGGGCTTCAGATTCCTGGGACATTGGGGCTGGTTCTGGGGGAGGCGAGACCTGTACAGGCCGGACGGGTTGCGCCTCGACAGAGCCGGAACCAATATCGTCACCGGGGGCGGGGGGGGTTTAAACTAAGTTGGCAGGGGGATGGGCACCAGGATGTAGCATTAGGAAGGAGAAACAAAGGACACGAAGGATTGGGAGAGACGGATAGCACGAGAGTAAGAAATAGTGAGGTATTAGGTGGGGTCAGGCTAAGAGAGAACACAGGATGGTCTAAGATGGGTTTACAGTGTATGTGTCTAAACACACGAAGCAGAGTAAATAAGGTTGGTGAGCTGCAGGCGCAAATAGCCACATGGGAATATGACATCGTGGCAATAACGGAGACCTGGCTCAAAAGGCAGGATTGGGTATTAAATATTCCTGGATATAGGGTGTTCAGGAAAGATAGGAGGTGGTGTGGCTGTATTGGTTAAGGAGAACGTTACAGTGCTGGAGGGGTCAAGGACAGAATGTATATGGCTAGAGTTGAGAAATAATAGAGGTGCCATTACACTGCTAGGTGTATTCTATAGACCACTAAATCGTGGGAAAACATGGAGGAGCAATTAGAGAGATGCAAGAACTATAGAGTAGTGATAATGGGGGGACTTCAACTATCCTAATATAGACTGGGATCGTAATAGTGTAAAGAGCAGAGAGGGGGAAGAATTTCTGAAGTGTGTTCAGGAGAACTTTCTTGATCAGTATATTTCCGGCCCGACGAGGGAGGAGGCATTGCTGGATCTGGTTCTGGGGAATGAGGTTGGATCAAGTGGAGCAAATGTCAATAGATGAACATTTAGGGAAAAGTGATCATAGTATCATGAGGTTTAGATTAGCTATGGAAAAGGACAGGGAGCAATCTGGAGTAAAACTACTTAATTGGAGGAGGGCCACTTTCAGTGGATTGAGAATGGATCTGGCCCGGGTAAAGTGGAGTCAAAGATTGACAGCAAAATTTGCATGGAACAATGGGCTGCCTTTAAAGAGATGGTTTGGGTACAGTTGAGGTGTATTCCCACGAGGGGGAAAGGCAGGGCAACTAAAGTCAGCGGGTGCTGGAAATCTGAAATAACAGAAAACGCTGGAAAAACTCAGCAGGTCAGGCATCATCCGTGGAGAGAGAAACAGAGTTAACGTTTCAGGTCGAAACCCTTCGTCAGAACTGAGAGGCAGGAAATGAAACATTAAAAGGCAGTTTGGGGGAGGGGATGAAAGAAGAGACATTAAGAGGTATTCAAGGCGAGACGAGATGGTAATAGGACAGGTAAAGAAACAAAGGACGGCTCGAGATGAAGTGTGAAATACGCTGGCAGAGTGAGAGACAGCTGCCATGTGGGAGAGAGAAAAGGCACAAACCAAAGGTGTGGATAAAAAAATATAAAAGTATAACAGGGGCCGAGGTTATGGTCTGAAATTGTTGAACTTGATGTTGAGTCCGGAAGGCTGCAGACTGCCTAATCGGAAGATGAGGTGCTGTTCCTCGAGTTTACGTTGAGCTTCTGTGGAACAATACAAGAGGCCGCGGACGGTGAGGTCCGAGTGGGAATGGGGCGGTGAATTAAAGTGACAGGCGACCGGAAGCTCGGGGTCACCCTTACGGACTGAACGGAGGTGTTCCGCAAAGCGGTCACCCAATCTGCGTTTGGTCTCCCCAATGTAGAGGAGACCGCATCGTGAGCAGCGAATACAGTATACTAAATTGCAAGTAGTACAAGTAAATCGCTGTTTCACCTGGAAGGGGTGTTTGGGGCCCTGGACAGTGGGAAGGGGGGAGGTATAAGGGCAGGTGTTGCATCTCCTGCACTTGCACGGGAAGGTGCCGGGGTGATGGAGGAGTGGACTAGGGTGCCTCGGAGGGAGCGGTCCCTACGGAATGCTGAAAGGGGAGGGGAGGGGAGGGGAAGAGGCGTTTGGTGGTGGGATCACATTGGAGGTGGCGGAAATGGCGGAGGATGATCCGTTGAATGTGGAGGCTGGTGGGGTGAAAGGTGAGGACAAGGGGAACCCTATCGTGGTTCCGGGAGGGAGGGGCAGGGGTGAGGGCAGAAGTGCGGGAGATAGAACGGACACGGTCGAGGGCCGTGTCAACCACAGTAGAGAGGAATCCTCGGTTGAGGAAAAAGGAAGACATGTCGGAAGCACTGGTGTGGAAGGTGGCATCGTCGGAGCAGATGCGGCGGAGACGGAGAAACTGGGAGAATGAAATAGAGTCCTTACAGGAGGCGGGGTGGGAGGAAGTGTAGTCCAGGTAGCTGTGGGAGTCAGTGGGCTTGTAGTGAATATTGGTCGATAACCTATCCCCAGAGATGGAGACGGAGAAGTCGAAGAAGGGAAGGGAAGAGTCGGAGATGGACCATGTGAAGGTGAGGGAAGGGTGGAAATTGGAGGCAAAGTGAATGAAATTGTCTAGTTCAGAGTTCCCAGTCAGAGCTCCCTGGATGACGAAAGAGATAGAGTGTAAGATGAAGCAGAAATGGGGGCGTATGACAGATGTCAGGTTGAGAATCAGGCTGAATATAGAAAGTTCAGAGAAGTGGGGAAAAAGAGGGTATGAGAATAGAATGGCAGCGAACACAAGGAAAGCCAAAAGTCTTCTCTAGGCATATAAATCACCAGGACCAGATGGGATGCATCCTAGGACACCGAGGGAAGTGAAGGAAGAAATCGCGGCGGTACTGGCCATATAATTCCAATCCTCCTTAGATACGGGGGTGGTGCCAGAGGACTGGAGAATTGTAAATGTTACACCATTGTTCAAAAAAGGGTGTAAAGATAAACCCAGTAACTACAGGCCAGTCAGTTTGACCTCAGTAGTGGGGAAGCTTTTAGAAGCAATAATCAGGGACAAAATTAACAGTCACTTGGACAAGTGTGGATTAATTAAGGAAAGCCAGCACGGATTTGTTAAAGGCAAATCGTGTTTAACCAACTTGATCGAGTTTTTTGATGAGGTAACAGGGAGGGTTGATGAGGGTAATGCGGTTGACATGGTGTACATGGATTTCCAAAAGGCGTTTAACAAAGTGCCACATAATAGGCTTGCCAGCAAAGTTGAAGCCCATGGAATAAAAGGGACAGTGGACATGGATACGGAATTGGCTAAGTGACAGGGACTAGAAAGTAGTGGTGAATGGTTTCTTTTCGGACTGGAGGAAGGTATACAGTGGTGTTCCCCAGGGGTCGGTTCTAGGACCACTGCTTTTCTTGATATATATTAGTGACTTGGACTTGGGTGTACAGGGCACAATTTCAAAATTTGCAGATGACACAAAACTTGGAAGTATAGTGAACATTGAGGAGGAGAGTGATGGGCTTCAAGAGGACATAGACAGGCTGGTGGAATGGGCGGACATGTGGCAGATGAAATTTAACGCAGAAAAGTGCGAAGTGATACATTTTGGTAGGAAGAATGAGGAGAGGGAATATAAACTAAAGGGTACAATCCTAAAGTGGGTGCATGAACAGAGAGACCTGGGGGTATATGTGCACAAATCATTGAAGGTGGCAGGGCAGGTTGAGAAAACAGTTAAAAAAGCATACGGGATTCGCCATGAATAGAGGTATAGAGTACAAAAGCAAGGAAGTTCTGATGAACCTTTATAAAACACTGGTTCGGCCCCAACTGGAGTATTGTGTCCAATTCTGGGCACCGCACTTTAGGAAGGATGTGAAGGCCTTAGCGAGGGTGCAGAAACGATTTACGAGAATGATTCCAGGGATGAGGGAGTTCAGTTACGTGGATAGACTGGAGAAACCGGGGTTGTTCTCCTTGGAGCAGAGAAGGTTGAGAGGAGATTTGATAGAGGTGTTCAAAATCATGAGGGGTCTGGACAGAATAGAGAGAGAGAAACTGGTCCCATTGGCAGAAGGGTCGAGAACCAGAGGACACAGATTTAAGGTGATTGGCAGAAGAACCAAAGGCAACATGAGGAAAAACTTTTTTACTCAGCGAGTGGTTAGGATCTGGAATGCACTGCCTGAGAGGGTGGAGGAGGCAGACTCAATCGTGGCTTTCAAAAGGGAATTAGAAGAAAAAAAATGTGCAGGGCTCCGGGGAAAGGGCGGGGGAGTGGGACGAGCTGAAGTGCTCTTCTAGAGAGCTGGCACGGACTGTAACCATTCTATGATTCTATACAACTATGAGGGTTTGATAGGGTAGATGTAGAGATGTTTCTACTTGTGGATAGTCCAAAACTAGGGGCCATCAATATAAGACAGTCACTAATAAATCCAATGGGGAATTCAGGAGAAACTTCTTTCCCCAGAGAGTGGTGAGAATGTGGAACTCGCTGCCACAGGGAGTGGTGGAGGCGAATAGCAGAGATACATTTAAGGGGAAGCTGGATAAACACATGAGGGAGAAAGGAATAGAAGGATATGCTGATGGGGTGAGATGAAGCTCGTGTGGAGCATAAACACCGGCACGGACCAGTTGGGCCGAATGGCCTGTTTCTGTGCTGTAATTTGCTATGTAATTATTTTTAGACACATCCTTGTCCTCAATGCAGCGCTCAGCGCTGCGGGAACGGCCCCGTGATCTTACCAGGTGAGGATATACTGCAGGTGCTCATTCCTCAAGGTGATTCGAGTCTGCCCGCCAAGTGGACCTCCAGGGACCGTGCTGTCTGTAAGAGATGGTGATGCGATCAGAGAGAGAACCGGCCAGATCATCAGATTACGGTCAATCAGAATCACGCAAAGAATAGCAACGGCACCCAGGGCACTTTTAATCCTGACTAAACTTTCAGTTCCGGCCTGGGAAAGCCGCCCCGCACCCCCTGGAGTCTGTGTTTCCTACCTCACGCATCACAGGATCAATTTCAATCTGGAGAAGTGTGAGGTGGTGTATTTTGGCAGGAAGAGTAAGGAGGTCACACACTCCTTGGAAAATAAGAGTCTAAATGGGGTAGAGGAGCAGAGGGATCTGGGGGTACTGATTCACAAATCACTAAAAGTAGTGACACAGGTTAATAAGGACATAAAATAAGTAAACCAAGCTCGGGGGTTCATTTCTAGAGGGATAGAATTCAAAATCAGAGAATTTATGTTAAACTTGTATCGAACCTTGGTTAGACCACACTTGGAGCGCTGTGCACAGTTCTGGTCTCCATGTTATAAAAAGGATATCGAGGCACTGGAGAAGGTGCAAAAAAGATTCACAAGGATGATACCAGAACTGGGAGGTTCCACCCATCAGGAAAGACTGAACAGGCTGGGCCTCTTTTCTCTAGAAAAGAGAAGGCTGAGGGGCGACCTGATAGAGGTCTTTAAGATTATGAACAGGGTTCAATAGGGTAGACACAGAGAAGCTGTTTCCACTTGTGGGGGAGACCAGAACTAGGGGCCATCAATATAAGAGAGTCACTAACAAATCCAATGGGGAATTCAGGAGAAACTTCTTGCCCCAGAGAGTGGGGAGAATGTGGAACTCGCTCCCACAGGGAGTGGTTGAGGCGAATAGCGTCTGTTTTTAGTGATGTTGATTGAGTGATAAATATTGGCCCCAAGGCACCGGAGAACTCCCCTGCTCTTCCAATAGAGGCCATATAATTTATATGTCCACCTGAGGGGGAAAACAGTTTAATGTCTCATCGAAAGAGCTCCCTCAGTACCGCCCCTCTGACAGTGCAGCGCTCCCTCAGTACTGCCCCTCCGACAGTGCAGCGCTCCCTCAGTACTGCCCCTCCGACAGTGCAGCGCTCCCTCAGTACCGCCCCTCTGACAGTGCAGCGCTCCCTCAGTACTGCCCCTCCGACAGTGCAGCGCTCCCTCAGTACTGCCCCTCCGACAGTGCAGCGCTCCCTCAGTACTGCCCCTCCGACAGTGCGGCGCTCCCTCAGTACCGCCCCTCCGACAGTGCGGCGCTCCCTCAGTACTGCCCCTCCGACAGTGCAGCGCTCCCTCAGTACTGCCCCTCCGACAGTGCGGCGCTCCCTCAGTACTGCCCCTCCGACAGTGCGGCGCTCCCTCAGTACTGCCCCTCCGACAGTGCGGCGCTCCCTCAGTACCGCCCCTCCGACAGTGCGGCGCTCCCTCAGTACTGCCCCTCCGACAGTGCGGCGCTCCCTCAGTACTGCCCCTCCGACAGTGCAGCACTCCCTCAGTACTGCCCCTCCGACAGTGCGGCGCTCCCTCAGTACTGCCCCTCCGACAGTGTGGCGCTCCCTCAGTACTGCCCCTCCGACAGTGCGGCGCTCCCTCAGTACTGCCCCTCCGACAGTGCGGCACTCTCAGTACTGCTTGTAGAGTATCGGCCTGGATTAAGGGCTCAAGTCAAGGAGTGGGATTTGAACGCATGACCTACTGACCCAGAGGCGAGAGTGCTGCCCACTGAGCCACGGCCGACACCTGACTGCACACAGTGATTCGCCAAATCTTACCAAAGTCCGCGTCGATGAGGATGGGTTCAGTGTCTGCCACCTGCGCCATTGCATCCAAGTCCCGGTAATGCCAGCAGTTATTCTTGACGTCATTCTGAGGGATGAACGGTTTGCGAGTTTCAGACAGTCGAACGACCCCAACGAGCTCAACCTCGTCTGTAATCTAGGAAAGGAAACATTGCATGACCCAACTTCCTGAGGAAAAGCTTCCCAGCTCCCACCGCCAACTCTCAAAGCTGCTGATTGCCCACTCACACAGAATGTAGAGACTGCCCCATCCATCCCCTTCCCGCCAGTAGACACGGCCAGCGGGGTCTCAGGCTACAGCTCAGGCACGCAGGCCGCACACAGGCCCCAACACCGCACACTTTCATAACAGAGGAGGAAAGGCTGAGCCACCCCACTCGATCCCACAGCCCATGGGGCCTCTCCCCTATCGTGGACTCTATCCCCCCAGTTACTCTCCTCCTCCCCCTCAGCTGCCCGGTCCTCGCGTCCTCTCACCTGTCCTTTGCTCCGTGTTTCTGGATTCATCCTCTTTCTTGGTACGAAGCCCCTGTTCACAAGAATTCTCACCCTGAAATAAATAAATACAGGGACAGTTCACCCAGAGGTCAGGTGCCCAAGGAGAGGGCTGTGAACTTATTTAAAACACAATGATGAGGCCACCGGGTGGGGCAATGGGTTAGACACAGACTGTCAAGCTGAGCATGGCATTTCAGACTCATCCTGCTGTCACAGGCGACACCAAGACTGGCTCCAAATCTGTACTAATCGGTAATGTCAGTCTGAAAGGCCAGAGGAGAACAGCCACACCAATACAGCAGGGGGGGGGAAGACCCGTGCGGTTCCTGCCCTGGGAGTGTTTGATGGGACAGTGTAGAGGGAGCTTTACTCTGTATCTAACCCGTGCTGTACCTGCCCTGGGAGTGTTTGATGGGACAGTGTAGAGGGAGCTTTACTCTGTATCTAACCCGTGCTGTACCTGCCCTGGGAGTGTTTGATGGGACAGTGTAGAGGGAGCTTTACTCTGTATCTAACCCGTGCTGTACCTGCCCTGGGGGTGTTTGATGGGGACAGTGCAGAGGGAGCTTTACTCTGTATCTAACCCGTGCTGTACCTGCCCTGGGGGTGTTTGATGGGACAGTGTAGAGAGAGCTTTACTCTGTATCTAACCCGTGCTGTACCTGCCCTGGGAATGTTTGATGGGACAGTGTAGAGGGAGCTTTACTCTGTATCTAACCCGTGCTGTACCTCTCCGGAGAGTGTTTGATGGGACAGTGTAGAGGGAGCTTTACTCTGTATCTAACCCGTGCTGTACCTGCTCTGGGAGTGTTTGATGGGACAGTGTAGAGGGAGCGTTACTTTGTATCTAACCCGTGCTGTACCTGCCCTGGGAGTGTTTGATGGGACAGTGTAGAGGGAGCTTTACTCTGTATCTAACCCGTGCTGTACCTGTCCTGAGAGTGTTTGATGGGACAGTGTAGAGGGAGCTTTACTCTGTATCTAACCTGTGCTGTACCTGCCCTGAGAGTGTTTGATGGGAGTGTCAGTCAGCGGGAGTCTCTGACCGTACAGTGTGAAATTTACCTCCTCCCTTCCCATTGTCCAGGGCCCCAAACACTCCTTCCAGGTGAAACAGCGATTTACTTGTACTTCTCGCAATCTAGTATACTGTATTTGCTGCTCACGATGCGGCCTCCTCTACATTGGGGAGACCAAACGCAGATTGGGTGACCACTTTGCGGAACACCTCCGTTCAGTCCGTAAGGGGGACCCCGAGCTTCCGGTTGCCTGTCACTTTAATTCTCTGCTCCATTCCCACTCTGACCTCACTGTCCTCGGCCTCTTACACTGTTCCAATGAAGCTCAACGTAAGCTCGAGGAACAGCACCTCATCTTTCGATTAGGCACTTTACAGCCTTCTGGACTCAACAGTGAGTTCAACAATTTCAGACGATAATCCCGGCCCCTGTGTTTCAGGCTGTGGATGATTCTGCCAGCCCCACTTGCAAAATGTAATCTCTCCTGCCTCTTACCCTCGCACAGAATGCTCCTTCAGTTCCCCTCCCCCTTCCACTGCCTCGGCACCTGCTTAATATCTGTTACATCTCCAGCCTTTTCCAGTTCTGATGAAGGGTCCCAGAACCTGAAACATTAACTCTGTTTCTCTCTCCACGGATGCTGCCTGACCTGCTGAGTGCTTCCAGCATTGTCTGTTGTTATTTCAGATTTCCAGCATTCACAGTATTTTGCTATTGAAGAAATTAATTGTTTGCCTGTTTTCCTAGTGTTAAAAATTAATTTTAATATAAAATATAAAAGATCTGTGTGTGATGTGGAAAGGAGTCGGAGAGATGAAAGGGGATTGAGCTGTGAGGCAGTCTTGAGATCAGTAACTGTGGCCACTGACCTCAGGTTCCATCCCGATGATCGAATTGAATGGTGGAACAGGCTCGAGGGGCTGAATGGCCTCCTCCTGTTCCTGTGTAACAGGCTCGAGGGGCTGAATAAGAACATAAGAAATAGGAGCAGGAGTAGGTCAATCGGCCCCTCGAGCCTGCTTCGCCATTCAATAAGATCATGGCTGATCTGATCCTAACCGCCAATCCACTATCACAGAACCATCTCCTGAATCTAGCAGAATTAGACACACGAAATAGGAGCAGGATCAGGCTACACGGCCCCTGGGCCCGCTCCGCTACCCACAGGGCCATGACCGATCCGAACCTAGACTCATGTCCAAATTCCTGCCCGCTCCCCGTAACCCTTAATTCCCTTTACTTCTAGGAAACTGTCTATTTCTGTTTTAAATTTATGTAATGATGTAGCTTCTACAGCTTTTTGGGGCAGCATATTCCATGGACCTACCACCCTCTGAGTGAAGTAGTTCCTCCTCATCTCAGTTTTGAAAGAGCAGCCCCTTATTCTAAGACTATGCCCCCTAGTTCTAGTTTCACCCATCATCGGGAACATCTTCCCTGCATCCACCCGATCCAACCCCTTCACAATCTTATATGTTTCAATAAGATTGCCTCTCATTCTTCTGAACTTCAATGAGTAGAGTCCCAATCTACTCAACCTCTCCTCATATGTCCATCCCCTCATCCCCGGGATTAACCGAGTGAACCTTCTTTGTACTGACTCGAGAGCAAGTATGTCCTTTCTTAAGTATGGACACCAAAACTGTACGCAGTATTCCAGGTGCGGTCTCACCAATACCTTGCACAACTGAAGCAATACCTCCCTATTTTTATATTCTATCCCCCTAGCAATGAAAGCCAACATTCCATTGGCCTTCTTAATCACTTGCTGCACCTGCATACTAACTTTTTGAGTTTCGTGCACCAGGACCCCCAGATCCCTTTGTACTACAGTACTTTCCAGTTTCTTGCCATTAAGATAATAACTTGCTCTACGATTTTTCCTGCCAAAGTGCATAACCTCACACTTTCCAGTATTGTATTCCATCTGCCAAATCTCTGCCCACTTACTTAGCCTGTCGATGTCCCCTTGCAGGTTTTTTATGTCCTCCTCACTCACTACTTTCCCTCCCATCTTAGTATCATCTGCAAACTTTGATATGTTACACTCGGTCCCCTCCTCCAAATCGTTAATATAGATTGTAAAGAGTTGGGGACCCAGCACTGGCCCCTGCGGAACACCACTAGTTACTGATTGCCAGTCTGAGAATGAACCATTTATCCCAACTCTCTGCCTTCTGTTAGATAGCCAATCCTCTATCCATGCCAGAATATTACCCCCAATCCTGTGATTTTTTATCTGAAGCAATAATCTTTTGTGTGGCACCATGTCAAATGCCTTTTGGAAGTCTAAATACACTACGTCCACTGGTTCCCCTTTATCCACCCTATACGTTACTTCCTCAAAGAACTCCAGCAAATTTGTCAAACATGACTTCCCCTTCATAAAACCATGCTGACTTTGTCCTATTAAATTATGATTATCCAAATGTCCTGTTACTGTCTCCTTAATAATGGACTCCAAAATTTTACCTACCACAGATGTTAGGCTAACCGGTCTATAGTTTCCAGCCTTCTGTCTACTGCCCTTTTTAAATAAGGGTGTTACATTAGCAGTTTTCCAGTCTGCTGGGACCTTTGCCGAGTCCAGGGAGTTTTGGAAAATTATTACCAATGCATCCACAATCCCTACCGCCACTTCCCTCAAGACCCTAGGATGTAAGCCATCAGGTCCAGGTGATTTAGCCGCCTTGAGTCCCATTATTTTACCAAGTACCATTTCCTTAGTGGTTTTGATCGTGTTTAGCTCCTCCCCCCCTTTAGCCCCCTGTTTGTCCAGTGTTGGGATATTCTTAGTGTCTTCTACTGTAAAGACTGATGTAAAATATTCATTCAGTGTTTTTGCCATCTCCATATTTCCCACCATTAATTTCCCGGTCTCATCCTCTAAGGGACCAACATTTACTTTAGCCACCCTTTTTCTTTTTATATAACTATAAAAACTCTTACTATCTGTTTTTATATTTTTTGCTAATTTACTTTCATAATCTATCTTCCCTTTCTTAATCAATCTTTTTGTTATTTTTTGCTGTCTTTTAAAGTTTTCCCAATCCTCTATCCTCCCACTAGATTTGGCTACCTTATATGCCCTTGTTTTTAGTCGAATACTATCCTTAATTTCTTTACTTAGCCACGGATGGCTGTCTTTTCTTTTACACCCTTTTCTTCTCAGTGGAATATATATTTTTTGGAAGTTGTAAAATAACTCCTTAAATGTACACCACTGATCATGTATCGTCTTACCCTTTAATCTATTTTCCCAATCCACTCTACTCAATTCCGCTCTCATACTTTCATAGTCTCCTTTATTCAAGCTTAGCACGCTTGTTTGAGATCCAACCTTCTCACCCTCTAATTGAATATGGAATTCAACCATGTTATGGTCACTCATTCCAAGGGGATCCTTTACTAGGACATTTTTAATTAATCCCGTCTCGTTACACAGGACCAGATCTAAGGTTGCTTGCCCCCTGGTCGGTTCAGTTACATACTGCTCAAGAAACCCATCCCTAATACACTCAATGAACTCATCCTCAAGGCTGCCCTGCCCAATTTGATTTGTCCAATTGATATGATAGTTAAAATCCCCCATAATTATAGATGTTCCCTTATTACAAGCCTCAACTATTTCCTGATTGATACTCCGTCCAACAGAGTTGCCACTGTTTGGAGGCCTATAGACTACGCCCACTAGTGTTTTTTTCCCCTTATTATTCCTTACCTCCACCCAAACTGTTTCATTATCCTGATCTTTTGACCCAATGTCATTTCTCTGTATTACAGTGATTCCTTCCTTTATTAACATAGCCACCCCACCTCCCCTTCCTTCCTGCCTATCCTTCCTGATCGTTAAATAACCTGGTATGTTTAATTCCCAGGCATTGTCACCCTGCAGCCATGTTTCTGTAATGGCCACAAGATCATACCCATATGTAGTTATTTGTGCCATTAACTCGTCTATTTTGTTACGAATGCTACGTGCATTCAGATAGTGAACTTTCAAAGATGTTTTGTGACACTTAGTTCCTGCTTTTGCCCTTTTTATTACTTTACCTTTTACTCCATACCTTCTGCCCCTTCCTGACACGCTCTGGTTTTTAATTTCCCCACTGCTACCTAAGTCTATGACCTTCTCTGTTGTCATTTTTATTATTTGCTCTCTAGGAACCTCCCCCCGCACTAGTTAGTTTAAAGCCCTCTCTACAGCCCTAGTTATATGATCCGCCAGGACTCTAGTCCCAGCACTGGCCAAGTGAAGCCCGTCCCAACGGAACAGCTCCCTCCTGCCCCAGTACTGGTGCCAGTGTCCCAGGAAGCAAAACCCATTTCTCCCACACCAGTCTTTGAGCCACGCATTTAACTCTCTAATTTTATTTGTCCTAGCCAAATTCGCTCATGGCTCAGGTAATAATCCTACCCTTGTGGTTCTGCTTTTTAATTTGGCCCCTAGCTGCTCAAACTCCCTCAGCAGAACCTCCTTCCTTGTCCTATCTATGTCGTTGGTACCAACATGGACCACGACAACTGGATCCTCCCCCTCCCACTCCAAGTTTCTCTCCAGTCCAGAGGAGATGTCCTTAACCCTGGCACCGGGCAGGCAACACAGCCTTCGGGACTCTCGCTCTCGGCTGCAAAGAACTCTATCTATCCCCCTAACGATACTATCCCCTACCACTACAACATTTCTTTCAACTCCCCCCACTTAAATGGCCCCCTGCTCCACGGTGCTGTGGCCAGGTTGCTCATCCTCCCTGCAGTCCCTGCTCCTGTCCCCACAGGGAGTAAGAGCCTCGAACCTGTTGGACAAGTGCAAGGGCTGCGGCTCCTCCAACACTACCTCCTGGATCCCCGTACCTGCCTCACTTCTAGTCACACCATCCTGACCCTGGCCACGGACTACATCTGAATTAATTAATCTAATTGGTGTGACTACCTCGTGATACACAGAGTCCAAGTAACTCTCCCCCTCCCTGATGTGTCTCAGTGTTTGAAGCTCGGACTCCAGCCCTTCAACACGGAGCCGGAGTTCCTCGAGCAGCCAACACTTACTGCAAATGTGATCACCGTGAGCATCAATGGTGTTCACCAGCTCCCACATATTGCAGCAGCAACACATCACCTGATCTCCCATTCTATGTAATTAATTAAATTTATTAATATTATTCTTAAATATCCTCTGCCCCGATTCTAGATGGTGAATATCACACCTTAGAAACTATAAACCAAAGAGATTTAAGCTTAAAAGGGAGAAATACTCACCAACCAATCATTTACCCGCTTTCTGGTGACGTCACACTTGGATTACTTTTTACCTCTCTCCTTCCAGACTGGAGACTGGTTTTACCTGGTCTCTGGGGACTTTTATACCCCGCTCTGCCGCTCAGGTTTCCCGCCAACGCTGTGAGGCCTTACCTGGTCTCTGGGGACTTTTATACCCCGCTCTGCCGCTCAGGTTTCCCGCCGACGCTGTGAGGCCTTACCTGGTCTCTGGGGACTTTTATACCCCGCTCTGCCGCTCAGGATTTCCGCCTCCTCCTGTTCCTGTGTAACAGGCTCGAGGGGCTGAATGGCCTCCTCCTGTTCCTGTGTAACAAGCTCAAGGGGCTGAATGGCCTCCTCCTGTTCCTGTGTAACAGGCTCGAGGGGCTGAACGGCCTCCTCCTGTTCCTGTGTAACAGACTCGAGGGGCTGAATGGCCTCCTCCTGTTCCTGTGGAACAGGCTCGAGGAGCTGAATGGCCTCCTCCTGTTCCTGTGTAACAGGCTCGAGGGGCTGAATGGCCTCCTCCTGTTCCTGTGTAACAGGCTCCAGGGGCTGAATGGCCTCCTCCTGTTCCTGTGGAACAGGCTCGAGGGGGCTGAATGGGCCTCCTCCTGTTCCTGTGTAACAGGCTCGAGGGGCTGAATGGCCTCCTCCTGTGCGAGTGTGTTTGGGCTCCTGGTGGTGGCTGGTGATCTCGGACGTACCCCAGGTCCGTGCAGTTGAATGGTGTGACCACATTGGCCCCGGTCTGCCCGCTGGACATCAGATGGCCAGCCTCTCGAGCTTCCTTGTCTGGGTCCACCCGCGATCGAGGCAAGATGTAGAGCTCCTTGGAGTGGTCAAATGTCCCTCGCACCCTCACCGGCCTGTACTCCAGCTCCTTCAGCTCCAGCTGGCTGTGGACACAGGACGCAAGGGTTAGAGTTCGTGTTGGCATGGAAAGAGCGTCAATAAAACAATCCATGAAACCCTCCCCGGGACGACCCGACGGGTCAAACTGTTACTCCTCAAACTGAGGGATCATCGCTCATTCGCCCTCAGACCCACCTCCCCAACACTGACCAATAGACAGTGGAAGATGGCCAAAGGGCGAGGGTCGGCTGTACAGAGCCGATGGTCAGAACCTCACGGTTTTAAAGATTCTACGGTAACATGAACTCTGGGGGAAGGGGCAGAGGTCAGAGTTACTCCAGGGTAGGGGTCAGTGTTACTCCAAGGGAAGGGGTCAGTGTTACTCCAGGGCAGGGGTCAGTGTTACTCCAGGGGAAAGGGTCAGTGTTACTCCAGGGAAGGGGTCAGTGTTACTCCAGAGCAGGGGTCAGTGTTACTCACTCCAGAACAGGGGTCAGTGTTACTCCAGGGCAGGGGTCAGTGTTACTCACTCCAGAACAGGGGTCAGTGTTACTCACTCCAGGGCAGGGGTCAGTGTTACTCCAGGGCAGGGGTCAGTGTTACTCACTCCAGGGCAGGGGTCAGTGTTACTCCAGGGGAAGGGGTCAGTGTTACTCCAGGGCAGGGGTCAGTGTTACTCACTCCAGGGCAGGGGTCAGTGTTACTCCAGGGCAGGGGTCAGTGTTACTCCAGGGCAGGGGTCAGTGTTACTCACTCCAGGGCAGGGGTCAGTGTTACTCACTCCAGGGCAGGGGTCAGTGTTACTCCAGGGCAGGGGTCAGTGTTACTCACTCCAGGGAAGGGGTCAGTGTTACTCACTCCAGGGCACGGGTCAGTGTTACTCACTCCAGGGAAGGGGTCAGTGTTACTCCAGGGCAGGAGTCAGTGTTACTCCAGGGCAGGGGTCAGTGTTACTCCAGGGCAGGGGTCAGTGTTACTCACTCCAGGGCAGGGGTCAGTGTTACTCACTCCAGGGCAGGGGTCAGTGTTACTCACTCCAGGGGAAGGGGCCGGGGGTCTGTTCGGCTTCTTTCCTTCAATTCCTCTATAAGCCGCAGTTTCCATTTCCGACGTTGAACCTAAACAATGGAGGGTGAAAGAATCAGAGACCAGCACACAGTCCCGCCGAGACCCAGACCACTGACCCCCACACTGACCCTCCGTGTTGACCCCGTGTTATCTAAGTGTCGTGTTACCTGCCAGGTTCCGAGACCAAAGGTGGTGACTGGGATCAGGAGCAGTGCCCACTTCAGGAGTGAATCGTCAGCACCCTCGGCAACCGTAGCCGTGGAGATAGGCGCCCCATTACGTCTCACAACAGCCCCTGCAGTACAAACACAGCATTAACCGACCGAGTAACTGCATGGGCGGAGGACAGAGACTCCCCATCACCGTAACCTCCCCCAGCCCTACAACCCTCCCTATCTCTGTAACCTCCCCCAGCCCTACAACTCTCCCCATCACCGTAACCTCCCACAGCCCTACAACTCTCCCCATCACCGTAACCTCCCCCAGCCCTACAACTCTCCCTATCTCTGTAACCTCCTCCAGCCCTACAACTCTCCCCATCACCGTAACCTCCCCCAGCCCTACAACTCTCCCTATCTCTGTAACCTCCTCCAGCCCTACAACTCTCCCCATCACCGTAACCTCCCCCAGCCCTACAACTCTCCCTATCTCTGTAACCTCCTCCAGCCCTACAACCCTCCCTATCTCTGTAACCTCCCCCAGCCCTACAACTCTCCCTATCTCTGTAACCTCCTCCAGCCCTACAACTCTCCCCATCACCGTAACCTCCCCCAGCCCTACAACCCTCCCTATCTCTGTAACCTCCCCCAGCCCTACAACCCTCCCTATCTCTGTAACCTCCTCCAGCCCTACAACTCTCCCTATCTCTGTAACCTCCTCCAGCCCTACAACCCTCCCTATCTCTGTAACCTCCTCCAGCCCTACAACTCTCCCTATCTCTGTAACTTCCCCCAGCCCTACAACCCTCCCTATCTCTGTAACCTCCCCCAGCCCTACAACCCTCCCTATCTCTGTAACCTCCCCCAGCCCTACAACCCTCCCTATCTCTGTAACCTCCCCCAGCCCTACAACTCTCCCTATCTCTGTAACCTCCCCAGCCCTACAACTCTCCCTATCTCTGTAACCTCCCCCAGCCCTACAACCCTCCCTATCTCTGTAACCTCCCCCAGCCCCACAACCCCCCGCGATCTCTGCGCTCCTCCAATTCTGGTCTCTGGAGCACCCCCCGATTTCCATCGCTCCACCATTGGCGGCCGTGCCTTCAGCTGCCTGGGCCCCGAGCTCTGGAATTCCCTCCCTAAACCTCTCCGCCTCTCTCTCTTTCTTTAAATTGCTCCTTAAAACCGACTACTTTGACCGAGCTTTTGGGCAGCTGTCCTAATACCTCATGTGGCTCGGTGTCAAATGTTGTCTGATAGTTGCTCCTGCGAAGTGTCTTGGGATGTTTTACGTTAAAGGCGATGTGTAATGCAAGGTGTTGTATATATTTCCCAGTTCTGATTGCACAGCATGGACCAGCTCCTTACCGTTACACTTTGCTGAGACACAGGGCGAGATCAGGCGAGTCCCAGTGACAACTTCTGCCGAGTAACCATTCAGTATCTGTGAAATACAGAGAAAATCGGGAAGGATTTAAAAGGGTTGACACCAGTGGCTGCCTGTGGACCCCACCAATACTGCTGCCAATGCCTCCCTTTCACACAATGGCACCAGGCGAAATAGGAGATAGAACACAGGAGGCCATTCGGCCCATTCTGTTGATGCTGGATCTTTGAAAGCGCTATCCAATTACTTAGCAAATTTCACTAAAACACGTTAAACCAATATCCCGGAAATCTGAGATATATAGCCTGTCTGATACTTCGAATCCAAATTACTGCTGCCCCTAGTGACAGACCTGTACCCGCCAGTACTGTACCCCAGTGTTATACAGTGACAGACCTGTACCCGCCAGTACTGTACCCGTGTTATAGTGACAGACCTGTACCCACCAGTACTGTACCCGTGTTATAGTGACAGACCTGTACCCACCAGTACTGTACCCCAGTGTTATACAGTGACAAACCTGTACCCACCAGTACTGTACCCCAGTGTTATACAGTGACAGACCTGTACCCACCAGTACTGTACCCCAGTGTTATACAGGGACAGACCTGTACCCACCAGTACTGTACCCCAGTGTTATACAGTGACAGACCTGTACCCACCAGTACTGTACCCCAGTGTTATACAGTGACAGACCTGTACCCACCAGTACTGTACCCCAGTGTTATACAGTGACAGACCTGTACCCGCCAGTACTGTACCCCAGTGTTATACAGTGACAGACCTGTATCCACCAGTACTGTACCCCAGTGTTATACAGTGACAGACCTGTACCCACCAGTACTGTACCCCAGTGTTATACAGTGACAGACCTGTACCCGCCAGTACTGTACCCCAGTGTTATACAGTGACAGACCTGTACCCACCAGTACTGTACCCGTGTTATACAGTGACAGACCTGTACCCGCCAGTACTGTACCCCAGTGTTATACAGTGACAGACCTGTACCCACCAGTACTGTACCCCAGTGTTATACAGTGACAGACCCGTACCCACCAGTACTGTACCCCAGTGTTATACAGTGACAGACCTGTACCCACCAGTACTGTACCCCAGTGTTATACAGTGACAGACCTGTACCCACCAGTACTGTACTCGTGTTATACAGTGACAGACCTGTACCCACCAGTACTGTACCCCAGTGTTATACAGTGACAAACCTGTCCCCACCAGTACTGTACCCCAGTGTTATACAGGGACAGACGTCTACCCACCAGTACTGTACCCCAGTGTTATACAGTGACAGACCTGTATCCACGAGTACTGTACCCCAGTGTTATACAGGGACAGACCTGTCCCCACCAGTACTGTACCCCAGTGTTATACAGTGACAGACCTGTACCCACCAGTACTGTACTCGTGTTATACAGTGACAGACCTGTACCCACCAGTACTGTACCCCAGTGTTATACAGTGACAGACCTGTACCCGTCAGTACTGTACCCCAGTATTATACAGTGACAGACCTGTACCCACCAGTACTGTACCCCAGTGTTATACAGTGACAGACCTCTACCCACCAGTACTGTATCCCGTGTTATAGTGACAGACCTGTACCCACCAGTACTGTACCCCAGTGTTATAGTGACAGACCTGTAACCATCGGTACTGTACCCCAGTGTTATACAGTGACAGACCTGTACCCACCAATACTGTATCCCCAGTGTTATACAGTGACAGACCTGTACCCACCAGTACTGTACCCCAGTGTTATACAGTGACAGACCTGTACCCACCAGTACTGTACCCCAGTGTTATACACTGACAGACCTGTACCCACCAGTACTGTACCCCAGTGTTATACAGTGACAGACCTGTACCCACCAGTACTGTACCCCAGTGTTATACAGTGACAGACCTGTACCCCCCAGTACTGTACCCCAGTGTTATACAGTGACAGACCTGTACCCACCAGTACTGTACCCCAGTGTTATACAGTGACAGACCTGTACCCACCAGTCCTGTACCCCAGTGTTAGTGACAGACCTGTACCCACCAGTACTGTACCCGTTATACAGTGACAGACCTGTATCCACCAGTACTGTACCCCAGTGTTATACAGCGACAGACCTGTACCCACCAGTACTGTACCCCAGTGTTATACAGTGACAGACCTGTACCCACCAGTACTGTACCCCAGTGTTATAGTGACAGACCTGTACCCACCAGTACTGTACCAGTGTTATAGTGACAGACCTGTACCCACCAGTACTGTACCCGTGTTATACAGTGACAGACCTGTACCCACCAGTACTGTACCCGTGTTATACAGTGACAGACCTGTACCCACCAGTACTGTACCCGTGTTATACAGTGACGGCCCTTAACCCACCAGTACTGTACCCCAGTGTTATAGTGACAGACCTGTACCCACCAGTATTGTACCCCAGTGTTAGTGACAGACCTGTACCCACCAGTACTGTACCCCAGTGTTATACAGTGACAGACCTGTACCCACCAGTACTGTACCCGTTATACAGTGACAGACCTGTACCCACCAGTACTGTACCCGCGTTATAGTGACAGACCTGTACCCACCAGTACTGTATCCCGTGTTATAGTGACAGACCTGTACCCACCAGTACTGTACCCCAGTGTTATACAGTGACAGACCTGTACCCACCAGTACTGTACCCCAGTGTTATAGTGACAGACCTGTCCTCACCAGTACTGTACCCCAGTGTTAGTGACAGACCTGTACCCACCAGTACTGTACCCCAGTCTTATACAGTGACAGACGTGTACCCACCAGTACTGTACCCGTGTTATAGTGACAGACCTGTGCCCACCAGTACTGTACCCGTTGTACAGTGACAGACCTGAACCCACCAGTACTGTACCCCAGTGTTATACAGTGACAGACCTGTACCCACCAGTACTGTACCCCAGTGTTATACAGTGACAGACCTGTACCCACCAGTACTGTACCCGTGTTATACAGTGACAGACCTGTACCCACCAGTACTGTACCCCAGTGTTATAGTGACAGACCTGTACCCACCAGTACTGTACCCCAGTGTTATACAGTGACAGACCTGTACCCACCAGTACTGTACCCCAGTGTTAGTGACAGACCTGTACCCATCAGTACTGTACCCGCGTTATACAGTGACAGACCTGTACCCACCAGTACTGTACCCCAGTGTTATACAGTGACAGACCTGTACCCACCAGTATTGTACCCCAGTTAGTGACAGACCTGTACCCACCAGTACTGTACCCGTTATACAGTGACAGACCTGTACCCACCAGTACTGTACCCGTGTTATACAGTGACAGACCTGTGCCCACCAGTACTGTACCCCAGTGTTATACAGTGACAGACCTGAACCCACCAGTACTGTACCCCACTGTTATACAGTGACAGACCTGTACCCACCAGTACTATACCCGAGTTATAGTGACAGACCTGTACCCACCAGTACTGTACCCGTGTTATTATACAGTGACAGACCTGTACCCACCAGTACTGTACCCGTGTTATAGTGACAGACCTGTACCCACCAGTACTGTACCCCAGTGTTATAGTGACAGACCTGTACCCACCAGTACTGTACCCCAGTGTTAGTGACAGACCTGTACCCATCAGTACTGTACCCGCGTTATACAGTGACAGACCTGTACCCACCAGTACTGTACCCCAGTGTTATAGTGACAGACCTGTACCCACCAGTATTGTACCCCAGTGTTAGTGAGACCTGTACCCAACAGTGCTGTACCCCAGTGTTATAGTGACAGACCTGTACCCACCAGTACTGTACCCGTGTTAGTGACAGACCTGTACCCACCAGTACTGTACCCCAGTGTTATACAGTGACAGACCTGTACCCACCAGTACTGTACCCCAGTGTTATACAGTGACAGACCTGTACCCACCAGTATTGTACCTCAGTGTTATACAGTGACAGACCTGTACCCATCAGTACTGTACCCGTGTTATAGTGACAGACCTGTACCCACCAGTACTGTACCCCAGTGTTAGTGACAGACCTGTGCCCATCAGTACTGTACCCGCGTTATACAGTAACAGACCTGTACCCACCAGTACTGTACCCCAGTGTTATACAGTGACAGACCTGTACCCACCAGTGCTGTACCCCAGTGTTATAGTGACAGACCTGTACCCACCAGTATTGTACCCCAGTGTTAGTGACATTCCTGTACCCACCAGTACTGTACCCCAGTGTTATAGTGACAGACCTGTACCCACCAGTATTGTACCCCAGTGTTAGTGACAGACCTGTACCCACCAGTACTGTACCCCAGTGTTATAAGGGATAAGGCGATAAAAACATAGAAGATAGGAGCAGGAGTAGGGCATTCGGCCCCTCGAGCCTGCTCCGCCATTCAATGCGACGGTGGGGTGGGGGTCTCGCCTTGTTCCAAACTCCGCCTGCCCTGGGGGAAGAGGCGGAATTACTGGCCGGTCTCAATACACCAGTGGCCCGGAGAGGGCTGGCTTGCTCATGAGCAGGAATGGGGAAGCGGGCCTTGGGTTTCTGCTGAATCAGAGAAATTTACAGCACAGAAAGAGGCCGTTCGGCCCATCGTGTTGGTGCTGGCCCACAGAGGGCGGTCCGGCCTGATCCCGCTCGCCGCCCGCAGCTTCCGGCACTTCAAGTGCTTTCCCAAGTACTTTTTAAATGTGATGAGGGTTTTTTCCCCCCAATAATTTGCCCTCCATCGAGGTTAGGCTGACGGGCCTGGAATTACTCCCTTTTTAAACAGCACAAGGGTCGCGGCCCTCGGGCACCGGGGTCACAGCCTCCCGTCCCTTTATAACCGACCGGGGGCCGCTCCATTACATTACAGCCCTTCACACTCTCTCACCCGGGGCCTCGCCCCGGCCTCACTCACCCCCCTCGGCCTCACTCACCCTCCCGATCCGCCGCATCCTCCACCGACCAGGCCTCTGCCGCCCAAACCGGAAGCTCCACCGCGCTTCCGGGTCCCGCCCTCCCGGGGGCCGCCATCTTGGTAAAGGAGAGGCCGCGGCCTAAAGCCTGGGCTCTGGGTAAAGCCCGGGTACAGCCTGGGCTCTGGGTTGAACCCCGGCCCCGCTCTGCCCTAGGCAGGGGGATTTAAATCGTCTAATTTCCTGCCCAGTTGCAGTTCCCTCTGAAGGGGAGCTGAGATCAGTCTCTCTTTCTGATGAAAGGTCATCAACCTGAAACTTTAACTCTGTTTCTCTCTCTCTCCCTCCACAGATGCTGCCTGACCTGCTGAGTGTTTCTCTTTTTATCTCTTTATAATGTTATCTTTATAATTTTAATCTCTTTATAATCCGGCACCAAGCTCATGGTCTACAGAGCAGCAGTGATACCCGCCCTGCTGTATGCCTCAGAGACATGGACCAAGTGCAGCAGGCACCTCAAAGCACTGGAGAGGTACCACCAACGCTGCCTCCGCAAGATCCTGCCAATCCATTGGCAGAATAGGCGCACCAACGTCAGTGGTCTTGCTCAGGCCAGCATCCCCAGCATCGAAGCTCTGACCACGCTCAATCAGCTCCGATGGACGGGTCACATTGTCCGCATGCCCGATACGAGACTCCCAAAACAAGTGCTCTACTCGGAGCTCCGGCACGGCAGGAGAGCCCCAGGTGGGCAGAGGAAATGCTTCAAGGACACCCTCAAAGCCTCCTTAAAAAAGTGTAACACCCCCACTGACACCTGGGAATCCCTGGCCCAAGGCCGCACAAAGTGCAGGAGAAGCATCCGGGAAGGCGCCGAACACCTCGAGTCACTTCGCCGGGAGCAAGCGGAAGTAAAGCGCAGGCAGCGCAAGGAGCGCACGTCAACCCAAGCACCCCGCCCCTTCAACCACCGTCTGCCCCACCTGTGACAGAGACTGTAGGTCCCGCATTGGACTCATCAGTCACCTGAGAACTCATTTTTAATGTGGAAGCAAGTCATCCTCGGTTCCGAGGGACTGCCTAAGAAGGAAGAAGAAAGCATGTTCGGCACCATTTTGCAGTTTGTAAAAGGTGCACCTGATGCTGGAGTGGGTAAACATGGGAGGGGCAGGAAATGCCAACAACACCCACACCCGGTCAATTCATTTTTAAGAACAATGCACCGGCCACGTACACCCAGGAATCCCCAGCTTCCATTGCCATTCTGTGCTGGAGCAGCTAAATTGGGCTTCAATACACCTGCGTTAGAGGGGAAATCAGCCAGGGTTCCTGCTCCTGATCACTGTCCAGTGACCCATGGGTTAGCGAGAGGGGAAATCAGCCCGGGTTCCTGCTCCTGATCACTGTCCAGTGACCCTGGGTTAGACAGAGAGAGGAAATCAGCCAAGGTTCCTGCTCCTGATCACTGCCCAGTGACCCCTGGGTTAGAGAGAGGGGAAATCAGCCAGGGTTCCTGCTCCTGATCACTGCCCAGTGACCCCTGGGTTAGAGAGAGGGGAAATCAGCCAGGGTTCCTGCTCCTGATCACTGTCCAGTGACCCCTGGGTTAGAGAGAGGGGAAATCAGCCAGGGTTCCTGCTCCTGATCACTGCCCAGTGACCCCTGGGTTAGAGAGAGAGGGGAAATCAGCCAGGGTTCCTGCTCCTGATCACCGTCCAGTGACCCCTGGGTTAGAGAGAGGGGAAATCAGCCAGGGTTCCTGCTCCTGATCACTGCCTAGTGACCCCTGGGTTAGAGAGAGGGGAAATCAGCCGGGGTTCCTGCTCCTGATCACTGTCCAGTGACCCCTGGGTTAGAGAGAGGGGAAATCAGCCGGGGTTCCTGCTCCTGATCACTGTCCAGTGACCCCTGGGTTAGAGAGAGGGGAAATCAGCCGGGGTTCCTGCTCCTGATCACTGTCCAGTGACCCCTGGGTTAGAGAGAGGGGAAATCAGCCAGGGTTCCTGCTCCTGATCACTGTGCAGTGACCCCTGGGTTAGAGAGAGGGGAAATCAGCCAGGGTTCCTGCTCCTGATCACTGCCCAGTGACCCCTGGGTTAGAGAGAGGGGAAATCAGCCAGGGTTCCTGCTCCTGATCACTGTCCAGTGACCCCTGGGTTAGAGAGAGGGGAAATCAGCCAGGGTTCCTGCTCCTGATCACTGCCCAGTGACCCCTGGGTTAGAGAGAGAGGGGAAATCAGCCAGGGTTCCTGCTCCTGATCACTGTCTAGTGACCCCTGGGTTAGAGAGAGGGGAAATCAGCCAGGGTTCCTGCTCCTGATCACTGTCTAGTGACCCCTGGGTTAGAGAGAGGGGAAATCAGCCAGGGTTCCTGCTCCTGATCACTGTCTAGTGACCCCTGGGTTAGAGAGAGGGGAAATCAGCCAGGGTTCCTGCTCCTGATCACCGTCCAGTGACCCCTGGGTTAGAGAGAGGGGAAATCAGCCAGGGTTCCTGCTCCTGATCACCGTCCAGTGACCCCTGGGTTAGAGAGAGGGGAAATCAGCCAGGGTTCCTGCTCCTGATCACCGCCCAGTGACCCCTGGGTTAGAGAGAGGGGAAATCAGCCAGGGTTCCTGCTCCTGATCACTGCCTAGTGACCCCTGGGTTAGAGAGAGGGGAAATCAGCCAGGGTTCCTGCTCCTGATCACTGCCCAGTGACCCCTGGGTTAGAGAGAGGGGAAATCAGCCAGGGTTCCTGCTCCTGATCACTGCCCAGTGACCCCTGGGTTAGAGAGAGAGGAAATCAGCCAGGGTTCCTGCTCCTGATCACTGCCCAGTGACCCCTGGGTTAGAGAGAAGGGAAATCAGCCAGGGTTCCTGCTCCTGATCACTGCCCAGTGACCCCTGGGTTAGAGAGAGGGGAAATCAGCCCGGGTTCCTGCTCCTGATCACTGCCCAGTGACCCCTGGGTTAGAGAGAGGGGAAATCAGCCAGGGTTCCTGCTCCTGATCACTGTCCAGTGACCCCTGGGTTAGAGAGAGGGGAAATCAGCCAGGGTTCCTGCTCCTGATCACTGTCCAGTGACCCCTGGGTTAGAGAGAGGGGAAATCAGCCAGGGTTCCTGCTCCTGATCACTGCCCAGTGACCCCTGGGTTAGAGAGGGGAAATCACCCAGGGTTCCTGCTCCTGATCACTGTCCAGTGACCCCTGGGTTAGAGAGAGGGGAAATCAGCCAGGGTTCCTGCTCCTGATCACCGTCCAGTGACCCCTGGGTTAGAGAGAGAGGAAATCAGCCAGGGTTCCTGCTCCTGATCACTGTCCAGTGACCCCTGGGTTAGAGAGAGGGGAAATCAGCCAGGGTTCCTGCTCCTGATCACTGTCCAGTGACCCCTGGGTTAGAGAGAGAGGAAATCAGCCAGGGTTCCTGCTCCTGATCACTGTCCAGTGACCCCTGGGTTAGAGAGAGGGGAAATCAGCCAGGGTTCCTGCTCCTGATCACTGCCCGGTGACCCCTGGGTTAGAGAGAGGGGAAATCAGCCAGGGTTCCTGCTCCTGATCACTGTCCAGTGACCCCTGGGTTAGAGAGAGAGGAAATCAGCCAGGGTTCCTGCTCCTGATCACTGTCCAGTGACCCCTGGGTTAGAGAGAGGGGAAATCAGCCAGGGTTCCTGCTCCTGATCACTGTCCAGTGACCCCTGGGTTAGAGAGAGGGGAAATCAGCCAGGGTTCCTGCTCCTGATCACTGCCCAGTGACCCCTGGGTTAGAGAGGGAAATCAGCCAGGGTTCCTGCTCCTGATCACTGCCCAGTGACCCCTGGGTTAGAGAGAGGGGAAATCAGCCAGGGTTCCTGCTCCTGATCACCGTCCAGTGACCCCTGGGTTAGAGAGAGGGGAAATCAGCCAGGGTTCCTGCTCCTGATCACTGCCCAGTGACCCCTGGGTTAGAGAGAGGGGAAATCAGCCAGGGTTCCTGCTCCTGATCACTGTCCAGTGACCCCTGGGTTAGAGAGAGGGGAAATCAGCCGGGGTTCGTGCTCCTGATCACTGCCCAGTGACCCCTGGGTTAGAGAGAGGGGAAATCAGCCAGGGTTCCTGCTCCTGATCACTGTCCAGTGACCCCTGGGTTAGAGAGAGGGGAAATCAGCCAGGGTTCCTGCTCCTGATCACCGTCCAGTGACCCCTGGGTTAGAGAGAGGGGAAATCAGCCAGGGTTCCTGCTCCTGATCACCGTCCAGTGACCCCTGGGTTAGAGAGAGGGGAAATCAGCCAGGGTTCCTGCTCCTGATCACCGTCCAGTGACCCCTGGGTTAGAGAGAGGGGAAATCAGCCAGGGTTCCTGCTCCTGATCACTGCCCAGTGACCTCTGGGTTAGAGAGGGGAAATCAGCCAGGGTTCCTGCTCCTGATCACTGCCCAGTGACCCCTGGGTTAGAGAGAGGGGAAATCAGCCAGGGTTCCTGCTCCTGATCACCGTCCAGTGACCCCTGGGTTAGAGAGAGGGGAAATCAGCCCGGGTTCCTGCTCCTGATCACTGTCCAGTGACCCCTGGGTTAGAGAGGGGAAATCAGCCAGGGTTCCTGCTCCTGATCACTGCCCAGTGACCCCTGGGTTAGAGAGAGAGGAAATCAGCCAGGGTTCCTGCTCCTGATCACCGTCCAGTGACCCCTGGGTTAGAGAGGGGAAATCAGCCAGGGTTCCTGCTCCTGATCACCGTCCAGTGACCCCTGGGTTAGAGAGAGGGGAAATCAGCCAGGGTTCCTGCTCCTGATCACTGTCCAGTGACCCCTGGGTTAGCGAGAGGGGAAATCAGCCAGGGTTCTTGCTCCTGATCACAGCCCAGTGACCCCTGGGTTAGAGAGAGGGGAAATCAGCCAGGGTTCCTGCTCCTGATCACTGTCCAGTGACCCCTGGGTTAGAGAGAGGGGAAATCAGCCAGGGTTCCTGCTCCTGATCACTGTCCAGTGACCCCTGGGTTAGAGAGAGGGGAAATCAGCCAGGGTTCCTGCTCCTGATCACCGTCCAGTGACCCCTGGGTTAGAGAGAGGGGAAATCAGCCAGGGTTCCTGCTCCTGATCACCGTCCAGTGACCCCTGGGTTAGAGAGAGGGGAAATCAGCCAGGGTTCCTGCTCCTGATCACCGTCCAGTGACCCCTGGGTTAGAGAGAGGGGAAATCAGCCAGGGTTCCTGCTCCTGATCACCGTCCAGTGACCCCTGGGTTAGAGAGAGGGGAAATCAGCCAGGGTTCCTGCTCCTGATCACCGTCCAGTGACCCCTGGGTTAGAGAGAGGGGAAATCAGCCAGGGTTCCTGCTCCTGATCACTGCCCAGTGACCCCTGGGTTAGAGAGAGAGGGGAAATCAGCCGGGGTTCCTGCTCCTGATCACTGTCCAGTGACCCCTGGGTTAGAGAGAGGGGAAATCAGCCAGGGTTCCTGCTCCTGATCACTGTCCAGTGACCCCTGGGTTAGAGAGAGAGGGGAAATCAGCCAGGGTTCCTGCTCCTGATCACTGTCCAGTGACCCCTGGGTTAGAGAGAGGGGATATCAGCCAGGGTTCCTGCTCCTGATCACCGTCCAGTGACCCCTGGGTTAGAGAGAGGGGAAATCAGCCAGGGTTCCTGCTCCTGATCACTGCCCAGTGACCCCTGGGTTAGAGAGAGGGGAAATCAGCCAGGGTTCCTGCTCCTGATCACTGTCCAGTGACCCCTGGGTTAGAGAGAGGGGAAATCAGCCAGGGTTCCTGCTCCTGATCACTGTCCAGTGACCCCTGGGTTAGAGAGAGAGGGGAAATCAGCCAGGGTTCCTGCTCCTGATCACTGTCCAGTGACCCCTGGGTTAGAGAGAGAGGGGAAATCAGCCAGGGTTCCTGCTCCTGATCACTGTCCAGTGACCCCTGGGTTAGAGAGAGAGGGGAAATCAGCCGGGGTTCCTGCTCCTGATCACTGTCCAGTGACCCCTGGGTTAGAGAGAGGGGAAATCAGCCAGGGTTCCTGCTCCTGATCACCGTCCAGTGACCCCTGGGTTAGAGAGAGGGGAAATCAGCCAGGGTTCCTGCTCCTGATCACTGTCCAGTGACCCCTGGGTTAGAGAGAGGGGAAATCAGCCAGGGTTCCTGCTCCTGATCACTGTCCAGTGACCCCTGGGTTAGAGAGAGAGGGGAAATCAGCCAGGGTTCCTGCTCCTGATCACTGTCCAGTGACCCCTGGGTTAGAGAGAGAGGGGAAATCAGCCAGGGTTCCTGCTCCTGATCACTGTCCAGTGACCCCTGGGTTAGAGAGAGAGGGGAAATCAGCCTGGGTTCCTGCTCCTGATCACTGTCCAGTGACCCCTGGGTTAGAGAGAGGGGAAATCAGCCAGGGTTCCTGCTCCTGATCACCGTCCAGTGACCCCTGGGTTAGAGAGAGGGGAAATCAGCCAGGGTTCCTGCTCCTGATCACCGTCCAGTGACCCCTGGGTTAGAGAGAGGGGAAATCAGCCAGGGTTCCTGCTCCTGATCACCGTCCAGTGACCCCTGGGTTAGAGAGAGGGGAAATCAGCCAGGGTTCCTGCTCCTGATCACTGCCCAGTGACCCCTGGGTTAGAGAGAGAGGGGAAATCAGCCGGGGTTCCTGCTCCTGATCACTGTCCAGTGACCCCTGGGTTAGAGAGAGAGGGGAAATCAGCCAGGGTTCCTGCTCCTGATCACCGTCCAGTGACCCCTGGGTTAGAGAGAGGGGAAATCAGCCAGGGTTCCTGCTCCTGATCACCGTCCAGTGACCCCTGGGTTAGAGAGAGGGGAAATCAGCCAGGGTTCCTGCTCCTGATCACCGTCCAGTGACCCCTGGGTTAGAGAGGGGAAATCAGCCAGGGTTCCTGCTCCTGATCACCGTCCAGTGACCCCTGGGTTAGAGAGGGGAAATCAGCCAGGGTTCCTGCTCCTGATCACTGCCCAGTGACCCCTGCTGGAAAGGGTGTGTGTGGACAATGTGTGAGGGTATATTTGAGCTCAGTGTGATCCCCTGCAGGTCAAATATTCCACTGACCCAGCCTAGGCAGACATGTGAAGAATGTCAGATCGGGTGAGGTTTCCAAGGGCGACTGCTGCCTGAAGGTTCAGATCCCAGCAGGAGACGGCACACTCGCGGAGCAAAGAGAAAAAAAATCAGAATCCCTCTGCGCTTCCCCTAATAAACATGGCCGATTCTCTCTGTCCCTCCTGTCTGTTGGATGGTTAATCTTCATGACTTTTATTTATTTCATCTAAGGATAACCTCTCCTCTCATTGGCTAGTTGGCCTTTTTTCCCTCTTTACTGAGCACAGTTTGGTCTCTTTACCTAAGGAAGGATATACTTGCCTTTGAGGGGCTGTAACAAAGGTTCACGGGATTGATTCCTGGCATGAGAGGGCTGTCCTGTGAGGAAAGATTGAGCAGAATGGGCCTATATCGGAAAGTTGCTGTCGGAGTCGAGCCACTCCGCTGTTAGCTTTGCGAGAACGGCATCTCGCTGCCTGGCTCATTATACAAACGCATTGAATGGCGGGAAGTTGCTGTATTTGCGCAGTAGATACGAACTAAACTCCCCACAGAAAATTCAGTCTTGTCATTTCATTTTAACGACGTGATGAGTGTCAATTGCTGCCAGTCACCCTCTCTGGCACTGAAAATTAACTATTACAAGCGTGGAGTCTCATTCCTTCAGGGTTTAATTGTTGTTGGAGATTTTAAAATGTACTTTTCCTTTCTGTCTCTTTTTCTCTCTCTCTCTCGTAATCCAATCTTTCTTTCCCTCTCTATTTCTCTTTCTGGACCTGATTGGTTAAGGGAGATACCAGTTTATTGTCCTGTTCGCTCAGGTCCCAGATGTCCCGTTCGCTCAGGTCCCAGATGCCCTGTAAAAGGCGGGCGTGCTGTTTCCATTCACACTGACAGCAAAATGTCATCAACATTAAGCAGGCACGGCAAGTCAAACTAACGGCGGGCGGTTCGCTGGCCTGCCACAGGACATTTTGAGCCAATATTTTCACAGGACATTAGTCACAATAACTTTTCCAATTTCTTCAAGCAACATATTTATTAACCATCAAGTTCTTACACAGAATCAAGAGATGAATAAACTTAGGACGACATAAGACAAACCGTTTCCGAAGCACCAGCCTCTATTGCCTGCCACAACAAAACAGCTTCCTTCCCTGATAAACCCAGAACGCGAGACAAACACAACACATGTAACTCAATTTCTTAATCTAATTCTAAAACATCTTTTAACTTAATTAACTTTCCCCACAGCGGTTCCTTCCAGGGACACAGACACTCGCTGCTGCTTTTCTCTCTGTTTTATCACAGTGGTGCTCATGTGACGACCTGTGGGCGATGTCTCTGGCCATCAGTAGACACGTTGCTCTGCACATTTCTGGCCTCCATTCATGGTTTGTCTGGCTGGGGATGTTGGCACAATTGGAACCTAGACCATGACTTTTCCAGTGTTCGGGATTCCAGTGTTTGGGATTCCAGTGTTCGGGGTTTCCAGTGTTCGGGGTTTCCAGTGTTTTTCTTCACTCTTTGGTGTGTGTATAACTCAAAAACCCATTTTTTGAGTAACATCGATGAATGGAGATAAATAAATTTTAACAGCCCAATGTCAGCCTGAGGGAGTGCCTGACCTTCACAAGCACAGGGGGCATATTTCAACAAAATTGTCGGGGGGAGGCTCACAGGCACAGACCGCCATCCCGTCAGTATGGGGGCAGCGTGTCTTTGAGGAAGACACTGCCTGGGACTGTAGGCCTTGACAAAAACATTAGCGAATTTTCCTGTTTTCTAGCTCTACATTAACTCTGTAGTCAGACCAGTCAATCTCGTATCACTGTGGCCTCCCTCTGTGAATAATTATCGGCAAATTATGTATTCAGAAAAACAAAGCTACCATGCAGCATCCAGCCTCTGTAACATCAATATTGTAATTTAACGAGCATGGTGTCATTGGGTCGGAAGCACGTGTGTTCCAGATATTATTAACCCACCATAATTCGCGGTACGACAAAGACATCAATAAAAGAGGCCTGTACGAGTGAGCAGATTAAACCCGTTCAGAAAACAAAGGAACTGCAGGGAACACAGGGCTGCCATTAAACAAAGTAACGTAAGGAAAGGAATGGTTTCCCACGGATTGGCTCAATCCAGCTCCACAAAGTGCAATTTACAACAGGCACCGAGGAATTGCTGACAATTTGTCCCATTGGACGGGTGTGGCTGCTGTCTGTGTGATTTGAGTAATGCCCACTGTTCAGCAGAGTCTGGGGAACCTCACCGTCCTCTTCACAGGAACTCAGTGATGCCCCAGTTCCACGCAGGGGCAGGCTGCTGAACTGAGCTAACAGGAGTTTATTTCTTACCCCTTTTCCAAATTTGCTCTCCATTTCTGCTGAAAACGCTGACGCTTGCTGGGGTACCAGATTCGAGGGGCGCGGTCCACACTCGGTACCTCAGCCGGCTAATCAATCTTCATGTGTGAGCCTCAAGGAGGAGGCTATTTGACCATGGGGGCATCACTGCCATCCTCTGCTCATATCTACATACAGATTCTAGCAGGAGTCTCTGGGCACGGTAGCTGACTGGCCCAGCAATCCACAGCACTAATAATCCAGAGAATTTGAGTACTCTTGAATTTGAATTCAGTATAAAAAAAAGAATTTGGAAATAAAAAGCTGGGACCAGTAAGAGTGACCATGAAACTGTCGGATTGTCGTAAAAACCCAACGGGTTCACTAATGTCCTTCAGGGAAGGTAACCTGCCGTCCTTACCCGGTCTGGGCCTGTGTGTCACTCCAGGCTCACACCAACGTGGTTGACTCTTAACTAACCCTCTGAAGTGACTGAGCGAGACACTCGGTTATATCAAACTAGCGATGGACAATAAATGCCGGCCTCGCCAGTGACGCACACACCCTGATAATGAATGAAAAAAAGCAATCAGGAGGAGGAAACCTGACTGATTCGCAGCTCACTCCCCACAACACCACGGCGAGTATTAAACTATGGCCTGACAATCCAGGGAGTTCACCCAGTCAGTAATGGAGTCACACTGAGCAGGAAGGCACCAGGTTCCACTCCCATTCTATGCCGTGGGGCAGTTGCAGGAGAGGGCTGAGTGCCCCTGTGCTTGGGAAGTGGAAGTTCAGCCAGGAGTCCCACTCCTTGTCGCTATCCAGTGACTCCTGCTGGAAAGAGCGTGTGCCCGCGCAGATGTTGGGCAGTGACAGGATCAAGCTTGGCTGTGAAGCCCCACAAGGTCGAACATCCGGCTGATATCCGCTGTCTAGGCTCACACAGGAAGAACGGTCACTTGAGTACAGAAGGGCAATGGACCATGGGGAACCCGTACCCCAGTGAGAGTCAGTGTCTGTGGAACCCGTACCCCAGTGAGAGTCAGTGTCTGTGGAACCCGTACCCCAGTGAGAGTCAGTGTCTGTGGAACCCGTACCCCAGAGTCAGTGTCTGTGGAACCCGTACCCCAGTGAGAGTCAGTGTGTGTGGAACCCATACCCCAGTGAGAGTCAGTGTCAGTGGAACCCGTACCCCAGTGAGAGTCAGTGTCTGTGGAACCCGTGCCCCAGTGAGAGTCAGTGTCTGTGGAACCCGTACCCCAGTGAGAGTCAGTGTCTGTGGAACCCGTACCCCAGTGAGAGTCAGTGTCTGTGGAACCCGTACCCCAGTGAGAGTCAGTGTCTGTGGAACCCGTACCCCAGTGAGAGTCAGTGTCTGTGGAACCCGTACCCTAGTGAGAGTCGGTGTCGGTGGAACCCGTACCCCAGTGAGAGTCAGTGTCTGTGGAACCCGTGCCCCAGTGAGAGTCAGTGGCTGTGGAACCCGTACCCCAGTGAGAGTCAGTGTCTGTGGAACCCGTACCCCAGTGAGAGTCAGTGTCAGTGGAACCCGTACCCCAGTGAGAGTCAGTGTCAGTGGAACCCGTACCCCAGTGAGAGTCAGTGTCTGTGGAACCCGTACCCCAGTGAGAGTCAGTGTGTGTGGAACCCGTACCCCAGTGAGAGTCAGTGTCAGTGGAACCCATACCCCAGTGAGAGTCAGTGTCAGTGGAACCCGTACCCCAGTGAGAGTCAGTGTCTGTGGAACCCGTGCCCCAGTGAGAGTCAGTGTCTGTGGAACCCGTACCCCAGTGAGAGTCAGTGTCAGTGGAACCCGTGCCCCAGTGAGAGTCAGTGTCTGTGGAACCCGTACCCCAGTGAGAGTCAGTGTCTGTGGAACCTGTACCCCAGTGAGAGTCAGTGTCAGTGGAACCCGTACCCCAGTGAGAGTCAGTGTCAGTGGAACCCGTACCCCAGTGAGAGTCAGTGTCTGTGGAACCCGTGCCCCAGTGAGAGTCAGTGTCTGTGGAACCCGTACCCCAGTGAGAGTCAGTGTCTGTGGAACCCGTACCCCAGTGAGAGTCAGTGTCTGTGGAACCCGTACCCCAGTGAGAGTCAGTGTCTGTGGAACCCGTACCCTAGTGAGAGTCGGTGTCGGTGGAACCCGTACCCCAGTGAGAGTCAGTGTCTGTGGAACCCGTGCCCCAGTGAGAGTCAGTGTCTGTGGAACCCGTACCCCAGTGAGAGTCAGTGTCTGTGGAACCCGTACCCCAGTGAGAGTCAGTGTCTGTGGAACCCGTACCCCAGTGAGAGTAAGTGTCAGTGGAACCCGTACCCCAGTGAGAGTCAGTGTCTGTGGAACCCGTACCCCAGTGAGAGTCAATGCCTTTAGCAAGGAGGAGGAGGGCGGAAGGGGGGTTAAGGGAAATGCAGTCATCTTACTGAGGTTTCAGTTCCTGCACTCTCTGCAGAGCAAGATTTCCAGTGGGACTGAGGCAGTGAGTAGTTTGTAAAAATGAGGTTACACGGGGACCGGAAAGCAACAGCGACATTGAATGGTTTGGGATAACGAGGTTTGATCGGGTGTGAGATACAGCTTTGTTTGTGACAGCGAAGTTCCGCTGTATAAACGACACGCTCTGCGGTAATATCCCTCCCGTTCCTTGTCGTTCTTTCCCTCCGGCCCCTCGCTCCCCCAGCACTGACATCAATCACCATGGTCAAGGTTACTCTCTTGTCTTTAACACACAGTAAACGTCGGTGGGGACTGAGTCCGATTACACTCCACGCCGGCTGGGTTGCAGTTTCTGTTCTGCTCTCGGCTCCTTTCTGTCCATTTGGCTCTTTAATCGTTTCCCCCCTGAATTCCAGGGAAGCAAAAAATTAAACAAAGTTATTGATAAACACCGAGAGATGGATCACGACACCCAGCATTGCCATGTTATAACCAGGAACACAGCGTGCTATTATATAATACGGGTACGTCTCCTGTAGCTCCGATGGTGGAGAGTCCGCTGACAGATTGTTTGGGGTGAATGGAGCATTAGATGGTATAATGTGAGTGATAGAATCATAACCAGATACATGTAAGCAATTGAGAACTGGGATAAAATTACTGGCAATCAGTAACTAGTGGTGTTCCACAGGGGTCAGTGCTGGGTCCCCAACTCTTTACAATCTATATTAACGATTTGGAAGAGGGGACCGAGTGTAACATATCAAAGTTTGCAGATGATACTAAGATGGGGGGGAAAGTAGTGAGTGAGGAGGACATAAAAAACCTGCAAGGGGACATAGACAGGCTAAGTAAGTGGGCAGAGATTTGGCAGATGGAATACAATACTGGAAAGTGTGAGGTTATGCACTTTGGCAGGAAAAATCGTAGAGCAAGTTATTATCTTAATGGCAAGAAACTGGAAAGTACTGAAGTACAAAGGGATCTGGGGGTCCTGGTGCACGAAACTCAAAAGGTTAGTATGCAGGTGCAGCAAGTGATTAAGAAGGCCAATGGAATGTTGGCTTTCATTGCTAGGGGGATAAAATATAAAAATAGGGAGGTATTGCTTCAGTTGTACAAGGTGAGGCCGCACCTGGAATACTGCGTACAGTTTTGGTGTCCATACTTAAGAAAAGGCATACTTGCTCTCGAGTCAGTACAAAGAAGGTTCACTCGGTTAATCCCGGGGATGAGGGGATGGACATATGAGGAGAGGTTGAGTAGATTGGGACTCTACTCATTGGGGTTCAGAAGAATGAGAGGCGATCTTATTGAAACATATAAGATTGTGAAGGGGTTGGATCGGGTGGATGCGGGGAAGATGTTCCCGATGATGGGTGAAACTAGAACTAGGGGGCATAGTCTTAGAATAAGGGACTGCTCTTTCAAAACTGAGATGAGGAGGAACTACTTCACTCAGAGGGTGGTAGGTCCATGGAATATGCTGCCCCAAAAAGCTGTAGAAGCTACATCATTACATAAATTTAAAACAGAAATAGACAGTTTCCTAGAAGTAAAGGGAATTAAGGGTTACGGGGAGCGGGCAGGAATTTGGACATGAGTCTAGGTTCGGATCGGTCATGGCCCTGTGGGTAGTGGAGCGGGCCCAGGGGCCGTGTAGCCTGGTCCTGCTCCTATTTCGGGTGTCTAATTCTGTTAGATTCAGGAGATGGTTCTGTGATAGTGGATTGGCGGTTAGGATCAGATCAGCCATGATCTTATTGAATGGCGGAGCAGGCTCGAGGGGCCGATTGGCCTACTCCTGCTCCTATTGCTTATGTTCTTATGTAAGAAGGTTTCTATATACGATAGCTTGCATTTATATAGCACCTTTAACGCAGTAAAACATCCCAAGGTGCTTCACAGGAGCGATTATCAGACAAAATTTGACTCTGAGCCACATAAGGAGATATTAGGATAGGTGACCAGAAGCTTGGTGAAAGAGGTAGGTTTTAAGGAGCATCTCCGACAGTGCGGCGCTCCCTCAGTACTGCCCCTCCGACAGTGCGGCGCTCCCTCAGTACTGCCCCTCCGACAGTGCGGCGCTCCCTCAGTACTGCCCCTCCGACAGTGCGGCGCTCCCTCAGTACTGCCCCTCCGACAGTGCGGCGCTCCCTCAGTACTGCCCCTCCGACGGTGCGGCGCTCCCTCAGTACTGCCCCTCCGACAGTGCGGCGCTCCCTCAGTACTGTCCCTCCGAGAGTGCGGCGCTCCCTCAGTACTGCCCCTCCGACAGTGCGGCGCTCCCTCAGTACTGCCCCTCCGACAGTGTGGCGCTCCCTCAGTACTGCCCCTCCGACAGTGCGGCGCTCCCTCAGTACTGCCCCTCCGACAGTGCGGCGCTCCCTCAGTACTGCCCCTCCGACAGTGCGGCGCTACCTCAGTACTGCCCCTCCGACAGTGCGGCGCTCCCTCAGTACTGCCCCTCCGACAGTGCGGCGCTCCCTCAGTACTGCCCCTCCGACAGTGCGGCGCTCCCTCAGTACTGCCCCTCCGACAGTGCGGCGCTCCCTCAGTACTGCCCCTCCGACAGTGTGGCGCTCCCTCAGTACTGCCCCTCCGACAGTGCGTCGCTCACTGTACTGCCCCTCCGACAGTGCAGCACTCCCTCAGTACTGACTCTCCAACAGTACGGCGCGCCCTCAGTACTGCCCCTCCGACAGTGCGGCGCTCCCTCAGTACTGCCCCTCCGACAGTGCAGCACTCCCTCAGTACTGTCCCTCCGAGAGTGCGGCGCTCCCTCAGTACTGCCCCTCCGACAGTGCGGCGCTCCCTCAGTACTGCCCCTCCGACAGTGTGGCGCTCCCTCAGTACTGCCCCTCCGACAGTGTGGCGCTCCCTCAGTACTGCCCCTCCGACAGTGCGGCGCTCCCTCAGTACTGCCCCTCCGACAGTGCGGCGCTCCCTCAGTACTGCCCGTCCGACAGTGTGGCGCTCCCTCAGTACTGCCCCTCCGACAGTGCAGCGCTCCCTCAGTACTGCCCCTCAACAATGCAGTGCTTCCTCAGTACTGCCCCTCCGACAGTGCGGCGCTCCCTCAGTACTGCCCCTCCGACAGTGTGGCGCTCCCTCAGTACTGCCCCTCCGACAGTGCAGCGCTCCCTCAGTACTGCCCCTCAACAATGCAGTGCTTCCTCAGTACTGCCCCTCCGACAGTGCAGTGTCCCTCAGTGCTGCTCCTCCGACAGTGCAGCAGTCCCTCAGTGCTGCCGCTCCGACAGTGCGGCGCTGCCTCAGTACTGCCCCTCCGACAGTGCAGCATCCCTCAGTGCTGCCCCTCCGACAGTGCAGCACTCCCTCCGTACTGCCCCTCCGATAGTGCAGTGCTCCCTCAGGACTGCCCCGCTGACAGTGCAGAGGGAATTACAGACCGGTAAGCCTGACATCGGTAGTGGGGAAAATGCTAGAGTCCATTATAAAAGATGTAATAGCAGAGCACTTGGAAAACAGTGACCGGATCGGACAAAGTCAACATGGATTTACCAAAGGTAAATCGTGCTTGACTAATCTGCTGGAATTTTTTGAGGATGTAACTGGTAAAATAGATAAGGGAGAACCAGTGGATGTGGTGTATTTGGACTTTCAAAAGGCTTTCGATAAGGTCCCGCATAAGAGATTAGCGTGTAAAGTTAAGGCACATGGGATTGGGGGCAAGGTATTGACTTGGATAGAAAACTGTTGGCAGACAGAAAGCAAAGAGTTGGAATAAACGGCTCTTTTTCCGAGTGGCAGGTAGTGACTAGTGGGGTACCGCAGGGATCGGTGCTAGGACCCCAGCTATTCACAATATATATTAATGATCTAGACGAGGGAACTAGATGTAATATCTCCAAGTTTGCAGACGACACAAAGCTGGGTGGGCGTGTGTGCTGTGAGGAGGATGCCGAGAAACTCCAGTATGATTTGGACAGGTTGGGCGATTGGGCAGAAGCATGGCAGATGCAATATAACGTGGATAAATGCGAGGTTATCCACTTTGGTGTCAATAACAAGAAGGCAGATTATTATCTGAATGGCAATAGATTGGGAGAAGGGGAAGTGCAACGAGACCTGTGCGTCCTTGCGCAGCAGTCGCTGAAGGTAAGCATGCAGGTGCAGCAGGCGGTTAAGAAGGCAAATGGTATGTTGGCCTTCGTAGCGAGAGGGTTTGAGTACAGGAACAAGGATGTCTTGCTGCAGTTGTACAGGGCCTTGGTGAGACCACATCTTGAGTATTGTGTGCAGTTTTGGTCGCCTTATCTGAGGAAGGATGTTCTTGCCATGGAAGGAGTGCAGCGAAGATTCACCAGGCTGATACCTGGGATGGCAGGAATGACGTATGAGGAGAGATTGGGTCGATTGGGCTTGTACTCGCTGGAGTTTAGAAGAATGAGAGGGGATTTCATTGAAACTTATAAAATTCAAACAGGACTAGACAGACTAGATGCAGGAAGGATGTTCCCGATGGTCGGGGAGTCCAGAACCAGGGGTCACAGTCTAAGGATAAGGGGTAAGCCATTTAGGACAGAGATGAGGAGGAATTTCTTCACCCAGAGAGTGGTGAACCTGTGGAATTCTCTACCACAGAAGGCGGTGGAGGCCAATTCATTAAATATATTCAAGAAGGAGTTGGATATATTTCTTAAGGCTAAGGGGATCAAGGGATATGGGGAGAAAGCAGGGACCGGGTACTGAATTTGGATGATCAGCCATGATCGCATTGAATGGCGGAGCAGGCTCGAGGGGCCGAATGGCCTACTCCTGCTCCTATCTTCTATGTTTCTATGCAGCGCTCTCTCAGTACTGCGCTGGAGTGTCAGCCTAGATTTTGTGCTGAAGTCTCTGGAGTGGGGCTTACACCCACGACTTTCTGACTCACAGTGGAGAGTGACACCCACTGAGCCATGGCTGTCACTGGGCTAGGGGGAAGAGACAATCAGCCGGCGTTCCCTAGGCTAGGGGGAAGAGACAATCAGCCGGGGTTCCCTAGGCTAGGGGGAAGAGACAATCAGCCGGCGTTCCCTAGGCTAGGGGGAAGAGACAATCAGCCGGCGTTCCCTAGGCTAGGGGGAAGAGACAATCAGCCGGTGTTCACTAGGCTAGGGGGAAGAGACAATCAGCCGGCGTTCCCTAGGCTAGGGGGAAGAGACAATCAGCCGGCATTCCCTAGGCTAGGGGGAAGAGACAATCAGCCGGGGTTCCCTAGGCTAGGGGGAAGAGACAATCAGCCGGCGTTCCCTAGGCTAGGGGGAAGAGACAATGAGCCGGCGTTCCCTAGGCTAGGGGGAAGAGACAATCAGCCGGCGTTCCCTAGGCTAGGGGGAAGAGACAATCAGCCGGCGTTCCCTAGGCTAGGGGGAAGAGACAATCAGCCGGGGTTCCCTAGGCTAGGGGGAAGAGACAATCAGCCGGCGTTCCCTAGGCTAGGGGGAAGAGACAATCAGCCGGCGTTCCCTAGGCTAGGGGGAAGAGACAATCAGCCGGCGTTCCCTAGGCTAGGGGGAAGAGACAATCAGCCGGCGTTCCCTAGGCTAGGGGGAAGAGACAATGAGCCGGCGTTCCCATGCCTGGATCTGTCTTACCTTCAAATAGCTGTGGGTCCCTTTGCTCCCACGCTGTTTGCGAAAGCGTGTGTTGTGGACGGTGGCTCCTGGCCGGACTGGGAAGTTCATTCTGAGCTGCTGCCACAGCTCCGTGTACAGAGAATTCCACGGAGCTCCAGAGATTCTCCCAGGCACGAGCTTCTATTAAACAAAGCAATAGAGTCAGCGAGGGCCTATCTCAAAGGTGAACGTCAGAAGAAAAATACATTCGACAGCTTTGGAGCCATTTACTGGCTGCTCTACTGCCTGTACCCTAACTCGCACCGAGTCTTGTTCACCCATCACCCCCTGTGCTCACTGCCCCGTGTCCTAACTCACACCCAGTCCCGTTCACCCATCACCCCCTGTGCTCACTGCCCCGTGTCCTAACTCACACCCAGTCCCGTTCACCCATCACCCCCCGTGCTCACTGCCCCGTGTCCTAACTCACACCGAGTCCTGTTCACCCATCACCCCCTGTGCTCACTGCCCCGTGTCCTAACTCACACCCAGTCCCGTTCACCCATCACCCCCTGTGCTCACTGCCCCGTGTCCTAACTCACACCCAGTCCCGTTCACCCATCACCCCCTGTGCTCACTGCCCCGTGTCCTAACTCACACCCAGTCCCGTTCACCCATCACCCCCTGTGCTCACTGCCCCGTGTCCTAACTCACACCCAGTCCCGTTCACCCATCACCCCCTGTGCTCTACTGCCTGTACCCTAACTCGCACCGAGTCTTGTTCACCCATCACCCCCTGTGCTCGCCGAACTACATTGGTTCCCGGTCCGGCAATGCCTCCATTTAAAAATTCTCATCCTAGTTTTCAAATCCCTCCATGGCCTCGCCCCATCCCTATCTCTGTAACCTCCTCCAGCCCGACAACCTCCCCCCGAGATCTCTGCGTTCCTCCAATTCGGGCGCAGCCTTGATTTTAATCGCTCCACCTTCAGCTGCCTGGGCCCTAAGCTCTGGAATTCCCTCCCTACACCTCTCTGCCTCTCTATCTCTCTCTCCTCCTTTAAGACGCTCCTTAAAGCCGACCTCTTCCTGCCCTACTATTTGCTTATGTGGCTTGATGTCAAATTCTCTCTAATTTACACTCCTGTGGTGCTCCTTGGGGCATTTTGCTACGTTAAAGGCGATGTATAAATACATGTTGTGTTGCTCTGATGGCTCGATGGGTAGATGCACGGCCTGACGTGGTACAGAGTCGCACAGATCTGAAAGATGCTGGCTTCAATTCCAGGTCCGTGCTGTTAGATGGTCTCCAATAGGGACACAAGTAGTGGCACTATATCGGGCTCAGTGCCCCGGGATCAGGGAGGAGAACATCAGTCAGGGTTCTTACTCCTGATCACTATCCAGCAGCTACTGCCAGATGTATTGATTTCTTTGTGGGTTCAATGACGAGACATTGATGAAAGAGAATGTCTTTTAATCTAAAGTCTGTTCAACTCTTTATACAGCATTTACAGGAGACATCATGCTAGTGATGCATCTAGAACGAAACTGAAACCAAACTAAACTGCTTGTCTCTGTCACATGCCCTCTGCTGGTCAGGCACAAGCAATCAATACATGCAAATATGCTGGTAAGGCATCATAATCAAACAGGCAAATACCATCTCTATTTGCTGATATCATTACATCTCCTTTTCTTAAAACAAAAGTATTTTACTTTTAACTAACAACATGTTTTCTTTGTATTAATCTGCATTTTAACTAACACTTAATGAACTTACATTATCATTATCATGATCAAGGTTTTTTAACCTTGCTTTGTGTGTTCACATGAAATATGTCAATACACTAGAACTTGAAGAAAGAATAAGATAACATTACTTCCTTCTATAACAATAGTCCTTAAATTTGCTCAATGAGTCTCTCAGGAGGCTTCATGTGTCTTGAGGATTTTCTGATTGATTGTCCTTGAATCTGAGTTGTTCTTTGAACTTCCTCACTTTCTCCCCCTCTTTTGTTTTCAGGAGGTTCTCCGGGATGGGTAGGTTTGACCTTAGCCGACGTCCCATCAGGAGTTGGGCTGGTGACATACCACACTCGAGCGGCGTTGTGCGGTATACAAGCATGCTCTGGTAGAAGTCAGTTCCACCGTCTTTTCACTGTCTGGACCGATTTTTCCACTAGTCCATTGGACTGTGGATAGTGAGGACTTGACGTTGTGTGGACAAAGTCCCACTCTTTGGCAAAGTGTCGGAAACTTGTATTGTAAAACTGGGGTCCGTTGTCTGTGAAGACCTCGCTTGCCACGTCATGTCTGGAGAATATGGCTTTCATACATGTTATCACAGCATCTGCAGTGGTGGTGTACAGTCTACAAACCTCTGGATACAGGGAGTAATAGTCTGTTACTACAAGATAGTCCTTCCCTTGACATACGAATAGGTCAGCGCCTACCTTCTGGTAAGGTCTGTCTGGCACTGGGTGTGGCTTTAGTGGTTCTACCGGATTGCTTGCTCGATATTTCAGGCATATTGTGCAGTTTGACACCTCATTTGTCACATCTTGGTTGATTCGTGGCCAGTACATCACCTCTCGTGCTCTTTTCTTACACTTTTTGATTCCCAGATGTCCTCCATGGATCCTTTTTAGCATCTCTTTTCTCAGACTCTTTGGGATAACTATTTTACTTCCTTTGTAGATGATGTCTTCGACCAGTGATAGTTCCGCCCTGCAGTTCCAGTACTCTGCCATGTCAGGTGAGCAGTCTTGCTTCATGTTGGGCCATCCATCCAAGATGCTTTTCCTCAGTCGTCTCATTGTTTCATCTTTGTTTGTCTCAGTCTTTATGAGCTCCATTTTTGCATCTGCTATGGGCAGTGCACTTGTGATCATGTCCACGTAGGCGTTCACTTTTTCATCCATTGTGGTGTTTGCGGGCTCACTTGGGTCAACAGCTCTGGACAACGTGTCTGCTGTATACATCAGCTTGCCCGGTGTGTACGCAACATTCAGTGTATAGCGTTGCAGCCTGATCATCATTCTTTGTATTCTAAGCGGACAGCTATTTAGTGGCTTTTGGAACAATGCAATCAAGGGCTTATGGTCAGTCTCTACACTGATTGCTTGTCTTGCCACAAACTGGTGAAATCTTTCACAGGCGTATGTGATGCTGAGCAGCTCCTTTTCTATTTGATCATATCGCGTCTCCGCGTCTGTCATTGAGCGCGATGCATATGCAATAGGTTGCCAGTAGTCATATTTTTGCAGAAGAACGGCACCGAGCCCACTCTGTGATGCATCTGATGATATCTTGATGGGTCTCGCTGGGTCATAAAACCTCAGAACTGGTTCCTCTGCGGGCAGTTTCTTTAGATCGCTCCATGACTTCTCATGCTCATGATTCCAATCCCATTCTATGTTCTTTTCAGTTAGTCTTCTCAGTGACGCCATCTTTTCTGAGAGGTTGGATATGAATTTCCCCATGTAGTTGATCATTCCATTAAACCTCTGCACGTCCTTTTTGCATTGTGGCTTTGGCATATTCTCAATGGCGGACACCTTTCTGGGATCTGGTCTGATGCCCTCACTGCTAAGGATATCTCCCACGAATGTCAGTTCTGTCACCATGAGCTGGCATTTCTCTCTATTCAGCTTCAGGTTTGTTTTCCTTGTTGCTTCCAGCACTTTTTTCAGTCTCTCGTCATGCTCAGTTCTCGTGGTTCCCCATACTATGATGTCATCCATTGATGTATCAACTCCCTCCAGATGCTCATAGATCATATGGATAGTTTTGTGATACACTTCAGGAGCTGAGGCAATGCCAAATGGTAACCTTAGGAATCTGTATCTGCCAAATGGACTGTTGAACGTGCACAGTCTTGAACTTGCTTCGTCCAATTTCATCTGCCAAAATCCTGATGATGCATCTAACTTGCTGAAATACTTTGCATTTGCAAACTGTGCCATGATTTCCTCACGTGTACGAAGCTTGAAGTGCTCTCTCTTTATTGCTCTGTTTAGATCTCTTGGATCCAGGCAAATTCTGAGCTTTCCATTCTTTTTGTCCACAACAAGGGAACTCACCCACTCAGTTGGCTCATCTATCTTCCGAATCACGTTCAGGCTTTCCATCCTGTCCAACTCTGCCTTCAGTTGCTTTTGAAGAGCAAACGGAACTTTTCTGCATGGATGTATGACCGGTGTCATACTTTTATCTACTCTGATCGTGTGTTCTCCTGGAATGCAGCCTAGACCCTTAAATAGGTCTTTGTACTCTTTCATGAGTTCATCATAGGCTGTCTCTCCTTCGCTTTCCACAATGAGGACTCTCTTTACCAGGTTCAGTCTCTCACAGGCTTTTAAACCTAGTATGGCTTGCACATCCTTTGGCACCACGATTAATGCTAGCGTGCGCTCTCTGCCCTTGTGTGTTACTTTGACAATGCATCTTCCTTTCACTGGTATATCAGTACCTGAGTATCCTGTCACTTTCACTTTTATTCCATGTATCTTTGGTCTGGGTCTAATTTTCTTAAAATCAGTCTCTGATATCACATTAACTTGTGCTCCAGTATCCAATTTAAATGGAATGTGTATGTCATTCACTTTTAGTGTCAACATCCAGTCTCTTTCTTCTTTTTTGTTTTCAGACACATCTACATAGAACTCCTCTATCTCGCTTTCATCTACTGCATGGACCTTGCTTTGTTGCGCTTGGTTCTTACAGCAACGGGCATAATGGTTGTTCTTGTTGCAACTATTGCATGTTTTACCATATGCTGGACACTTTCTTGGTGTATGCTGTGTACTGCATCGACTACATGACTTCTGATTGTCCCTTTCATTTTCGTTCGCTGGCCACGCCTCTTTTTTCACATCGGCGCTCTTTTTGTTAAACGGTTTGTATCCGTTCTTTCTCACTGCATCCACGTTGCAGCTATTGTCACTGAACAGCTCCTTTGCCTGCAACTTCACAGTCTCTGTAGCCCTACACAGTGCTATGGCTTTTCCCAGGTCTAGATCTTGCTCTCTTAGCAGTCTTTCCCTTAGACCATTATCTGGAATACCACACACCAGTCTGTCTTTTATCAGCGAGTCTGTCAGTCCCCCAAATTCACATGTTTTGCTTCGGTTTCTCAGTTCAGTCACATACTGATCAATAGTCTCACCCGTTTTCTGTACACATGTGAAAAATCTGTGCCTCTCAAACGTCACGTTACGTTTAGGTATGCAGGCCTCAAACTGTTCCATTATTTTATCTAGCTTCATTTTGTCTCCATCAGCAGCGAATGTGAAGTTATTATACACCTCCAGCGCTTCATCACCCACGACATGTAAGAACAGTGATGCTTTCATTTTATCACCTTTCTCGTCAGCTCCAATTGCCGCTAAATACAACTCTACACATTGTTTGAATCTCCTCCAATTTTCAGCCACATTACCTGTCAACTGAAGCGTCGCCGGTGGGTGTAAACCTTCCATTTTTTCACTTCGTTAGCTATTCTCCAATGGTAAGCAACGATGTTCTCTTTTGGCTTGCTAATTTGTGGAGAGCTGATTTAACTTCAGATTTTTTCTCTTCATCTCTTTCAATCACTTCTGACACCATGTATTGATTTCTTTGTGGGTTCAATGACGAGACATTGATGAAAGAGAATGTCTTTTAATCTAAAGTCTGTTCAACTCTTTATACAGCATTTACAGGAGACATCATGCTAGTGATGCATCTAGAACGAAACTGAAACCAAACTAAACTGCTTGTCTCTGTCACATGCCCTCTGCTGGTCAGGCACAAGCAATCAATACATGCAAATATGCTGGTAAGGCATCATAATCAAACAGGCAAATACCATCTCTATTTGCTGATATCATTACACCAGACAGTCCAGGTGTGTGGATGTCTAGTCAGAATGTCTTGTTATAAAATAACACATCACAGATTGAGATCTTGCATTTTGTTTTCCAAACTGATGTCTCACCTTTAGTACTGCTCCCCAGGTGAGATAAGCTTTAACAGTGAACTTGCAGAATATATCTGATGAAATCCATAACACCGTGGCTCAGTGGGATCCTCACTCTCGCCTATGAGTCAGAAGGCCATGGGTTCGAGCCCCACTCCAGAGACTCGAGCACATCATCCAGACCGACATTCCCAGTGCAATACTGAGGGAGCGCCGCGCTGTCGGGGGGTCAGTACTGAGCGAGCGCTGCACTGTCGGACGGCCAGTACTGAGGGAGTGCCGCACTGTCAGAGGGGCAGTACTGAGGGAGCACCGCACTGTCAGAGGGGCAGTACTGAGGGAGCGCTGCACTGTCGGAGGGGCAGTACTGAGGGAGCGCCGCACTGTCGGAGGGTAAGTACTGAGGGAGCACCGCACTGTCGGAGGGGCAGTACTGAGGGAGCACCGCACTGTCGGAGGGGCAGTACTGAGGGAGCACTGCACTGTCGGAGGGTCAGTACTGAGGGAGCGCTGCACTGTTGGAGAGGCGGTACTGAGGGAGCGCTGCACTGTCGGAGGGGCAGAACTGAGGGGGCGCCGCACTGTTGGAGGGGCAGTACTGAGGGAGCACCGCACTGTCGGAGGGGCAGTACTGAGGGAGCACTGCACTGTCGGAGGATCAGTACTGAGGGAGCGCTGCACTGTTGCAGAGGCGGTACTGAGGGAGCGTTGCACTGTCGGAGGGGCAGTACTGAGGGAGCGCTGCACTGTTGGAGGGGCAGTACTGAGGGAGCGCTGCACTGTCGGAGGGGCAGTACTGAGGGACCGTTGCACCGTCGGAGGGGCAGTGCTGAGGGAGCACTGCATTGTCAGAGGGGCAGCACTGAGGTAGCGCTGCACTGTTGGAGGGGCAGTACTGAGGGAATGCTGCACTGTCGGAGAGGGCACTACTGAGGGAGCGCCGCACTGTCGGAGGGGCAGAACTGAGGGAGCGCCGCACTGTCGGAGGGGCAGTACTGAGGGAGCGCCGCACTGTCGGAGGGGCAGTACTGAGGGAGCGCCGCACTGTCGGAGGGACAGTACTGAGGGAACGCTGCACTGTCGGAGGGGCAGTACTGAGGGAGCGCTGCACTGTCGGAGGGGCAGTACTGAGGGACCGTTGCACCGTCGGAGGGGCAGTGCTGAGGGAGCACTGCATTGTCAGAGGGGCAGCACTGAGGTAGCGCTGCACTGTTGGAGGGGCAGTACTGAGGGAATGCTGCACTGTCGGAGAGGGCACTACTGAGGGAGCGCCGCACTGTCGGAGGGGCAGAACTGAGGGAGCGCCGCACTGTCAGAGGGGCAGTACTGAGGGAGCGCCGCACTGTCGGAGGGGCAGTACTGAGGGAGCGCCGCACTGTCGGAGGGACAGTACTGAGGGAACGCTGCACTGTCGGAGGGGCAGTACTGAGGGAGCGCTGCACTGTCGGAGGGGCAGTACTGAGGGAGCGCTGCACTGTCGGAGGGGCAGTACTGAGGGAGCGCTGCACTGTTGGAGAGGCGGTACTGAGGGAGTGCTGCACTGTCGGAGGGGCAGTACTGAGGGAGCGTCGCACTGTCGGAGAGGCAGTACTGAGGGAGCGCTGCACTGTCGGTGGGGCAGTACTGAGGGAGTGCCGCACTGTCGGAGGGGCAGTACTGAGGGAGTGCCGCCCTGTCGGAGAGGCAGTACTGAGGGAGCGCTGCACTGTCGGAGGGGCAGTACTGAGGGAGCGCTGCACTGTCGGAGGGGCTGTACTGAGGGAGCGCCGCACTGTCGGAGAGGCAGTACTGAGGGAGCGCCGCACTGTCGATGGGGCAGTACTGAGGGAGTGCCGCACTGTCGGAGGGGCAGTACTGAGGGAGTGCCGCCCTGTCGGAGAGGCAGTACTGAGGGAGCGCTGCACTGTCGGAGGGGCAGTACTGAGGGTGCGCCGCACTGTCAGAGGGGCAGTACTGAGGGAGCGCCGCACTGTTGGTGGGTCAGTACTGAGGGAGCGCTGCACTGTCGGAGGGGCAGTACTGAGGGAGTGCAGCACTGTCGGAGGGGCAGTACTGGGGGAGCGCGTCACTGTCGGAGGGGCAGTACTGAGGGAGCGCTGCACTGTCGGAGGGGCAGTACTAAGGGAGCGCTGCACTGTCGGAGGGGCATCACTGAGGGAGCGCTGCACTGTCGGAGGGGCATCACTGAGGCCCCATCTGCCCTCCCAGGTGGACGTGAAAGATCCCACAGCCACTATTTCACAGGAGAGTTCTCTAACTTTTTATTTGGAGCATGTCAATTTAATACACTTTAATACTGTAACTGTACCGTGAGCTCTGTGCATCTCCAGAATTTATACTGTTGGGTGTTCGTAATTGAGATTCTGCGTTTACTTTTGACATTTAATCACTTGAGAGCTGCTCATTAATTCCTTATTTTGGGGGGGTGGGGGTGTGAGCGATTTTTTTGTCTGCAGTTCCCCCCCCAGCTCCCCTTTGGATGCTGGTGTAATGGCTCCGTGACCACCTGTGTCATGCAGTAGAATCACTGAATGTTACAGCACAGGGGGAGGCCATTCGGCCCACCGTGCCTGTGCCGGCTGTTTCAAAGAGCTCTCCGATTAGTCCCACTCCCACTGCTCTTTCCCCAGAGCCCTGCACATTTTAATTGGCGAGTCTTTATCCAATTCCCTTTTGAAAGTTACTATTGAATCTGCTTCCACCGCCCTTTCAGGCAGCGCGTTCCAGATCACAACAACTCGCTGCGTAGAATAATTCTCATCTCCCCCCTGGTTCCTTTGCGAATTACCTTAAATGTGTCCTCTGGTTACCGACAATGTTCCCGTAAAGTTTTTTTGGCTAGACGGCCCCTTTAAGAGGCTGCGCAGCCCATTCAAAATACAGTGCAGGTGTGTTTTTTCCCATTTAAAAGCCGGTGAGCTGGCTGCGCGGGAGCTCCAGAGCGCTGCGCGGCCGTGCAGCTTCAAGGGAACATTGGTTACCGACCCTTCTACCAGTGCAAACTGTTCCTCCCTATCTACTGCATTAAACCCATCATAATTTTGAACGCCTCTATCAAATCGGCCCTTAGCCTTCTCTGCTCTCAGGAGAACAACCCCAGATTGTCCCCAGAGGGGGCTTTAAACAGGAGTTAGGCTCCACGTTAACACATAGAAGGGGCCTGACCGGCCGGGATGTCTGATAAATGGGCCCAAGTAATTTAGCAGTGGCTCAGGTGCAAACACAGATTGGGCGGGGCTCAACTCACTCCTACATTTGTCACTGTTGCACCCGTTTTACGCCCATAAAGTGGGCCCTGTGAAAACCAGATTTCTACCCCCCTAGTCTCTTGACTTGTAGCCTAATGCAGAGCTGGGACAGCCCCAGCCTGGAGCAACAGCACGCGGTCTTTCTCTGTGACACTGTGTGGTTACCTGGCTGCTTCCCGCTTTCCTCTGTGAATATCTGGCCGGGCGTTTGCAGAGTAACTGTTCAGGGCTCAGAATAATGTATGGCTCAATGTTCAATCCGGGATCAATGCACGAAGACAGACGCATCCTGTAGCAAAAGTGCAGCAAAATACAGATTATTGACAAGTTGATAAGGCTGTTCAAAAGAGGCGTATGGTATTCTGGGCTTTATAGAGTACAAAAGCCAACAAGTTAAACCTCTCCGCCTATCTCTCCTCCTTTAAGCCGCTCCTTAAAACCGACCTCTTTGACCAAGGTTTTGGTCACCTGTCCTAATGTTTCATTATGTGGCTCGGTGTCAAATTCTGTTTGATAATCGCTCCTGTGAAGCACCCTGGGACATTTTACTGCATTAAAGGGGCTGTATAAACACAAGTTGTTGTTATCATGCTAAACCTTTTATAAAAGACTGGTTAGGCCCCAGCTGGAGTATTGTGGATGATGGAGGAGAGGCGACGGAGGAGGATGCTGTGGTCAACTGTGTCAAAGGCTGCAGACAGGTCGAGAAGGGATCGTTTACCACAGTCACAGAGGATGTCATTTGCGACTTTGATAAGGGCTGTTTCAGTGCTGTGGCGGGGGCAGAAACCTGATTGGAGTGGTTCAAACATGGACTGGGCACGGATGTGGGAGACGAGTACACGTTCAAGGATTTTGGAGAGGAAATTGAGGTTGGAGATGGTAGTTTGCAAGGACAGAGGGGTCAAGGGTTGATTTTTTGAGGGGAGGGGTGATGACGGCAGATTTGAAGGGGAGGGGGTCAGTACCTGAGGAGACAGAACGGTTAACAATGTCAGAGAACATGGGGGCCAGGAAGGGAAGCTGAGAGAGTGTTATAACAGATCCTTATAACTGAGGGTGGGATGTAACAGAATGAATTATAGAAACGTACAGCACAGAAGTCGTGCCTGTGCTGGGTCTCTGAAGGAGCAGTTGTGCTCAGTCCCACGTTGACGCTGTGCGTCGGGAACCCTGTCAGTTCCTCACCGTCCAGCACCCTTTTAAAATCATTGATGGAATCAGCTTCCACCACCTGTTCAGGTCGAGCGTTCCCGATTCCCACAACTCTCCGGGTGAAACGATTTCTCCTCATCTCCCCTCTGGATCTTTTTTAAAATCTGTGACCTCTGGTTATTGACCCACTCGCCAGAGAGAACAGTTGCTAATACTGAGAGCCCTCTACTGAGGGTGGATGAAAGAGAGACTTGTAACTGATGCACTTTAATGCCATGTTCTAACAATAGCTGGCTAAAGGTCTGTTTATTTCAGTGCTGTTCCTGACCCGCCGGCAGAGACTGGAGCTGAGGTTCGGAGCTGGCTTTCTTTGTGCTTGTATCCCCCATTGTGACGACTGAATGTTCCTGAACTGCCTGATGCAGTTTCAGTTCTGTGCTGTGTCCGCACAGCGTCGAGAAATGATTTGACAATGGATAATGTGCGTCGTGTGTGGAGAGAATCAGAAGGCAGGGTGCAGTATTGAGTGAGTGAGTGAGTTAGTGGGGCATTTGATAAAGTGTCATACAAGAGACTTGTTACAAAAGTTAAATAAACATGGGATTGTAGTCATGTGGATGGCGAGCAGCAGGATGGCTAGGGCACAGAAAGCATAAAGACTTGTATTTTTATGGGGTCTTTCACATCCTCATGACGTCCCAAACAGCTTTACAGTCAATTCAGTACTTTTTGAAGTGGAGTCACTGTTGTAATGTAGGAAACACGGCAGCCAATTTGCGCACAGCAAGCTCCCACAAAAAGCAATGGGATAATGACCAGATAATCTGTTTTAGTGATGTTGGTTGAGGGATAAATATTGGCCCAGGACACCGGGGAGAACTCCCCTGCTCTTCTTCCGAAAGTGCCGTGGGATCTTTTACTTCCATCCGAGAGGGCAGACAGTGCCTCGGTTTAATGTCTCATCCGAAAGACAGCACCTCTGACAGTGCAACACTCCTTCAGTGCTGCCCCTCCGACAGTGCAGCGCTCCCTCAGTACTGCCCCTCCGACAGTGCAGCGCTCCCTCAGTACTGCCCCTCCGACAGTGCAGCGCTCCCTCAGTACTGCCCCTCCGACAGTGCGGCGCTCCCTCAGTACTGCCCCTCCGACAGTGCGGCGCTCCCTCAGTACTGCCCCTCCGACAGTGCAGCGCTCCCTCAGTACTGCCCCTCCGACAGTGCAGTGCTCCCTCAGTACTGACCCTCTGACAGTGCAGTGCTCCCTCAGTACTGCCCCTCCGACAGTGCAGCGCTCCCTCAGTACTGCACTGGAGTGTCACCCTGGACTGTGTGCTCAAATCCTGGAGGGAGCCTTGAACTCATGACCTCAGACTCAGAAGCGAGAGTGCTATCCACTGAGCCACAGCTAACACCTAATTGTAAAAAGGCTTGAAAGTATGGCTAGTCCCCTGGCGGGGGTGGGTGGGTTTGAGACCTGATCCACGGACTGCTGACTGCATGCATCTGCCGAGGAGTGCACACACTACCCTAAACATTCACTCCCTCCGCCACCGGCGCACCGTGGCTGCAGTGTGTACCATCTACAAGATGCACTGCAGCAACTCGCCAAGGCTTCTTCGACAGCACCTCCCAAACCCGCGACCTCTTCCACCTAGAAGGACAAGGGCAGCAGGCGAGTGGGAACACCACCACCTCCAAGTTCCCCTCCAAGTCACACACCATCCTGACTTAGAAGTATATCGCCGTTCCTTCATCGTCGCTGGGTCAAAATCCTGGAACTCGCTCCCGAACAGCATTGTGGGAGAACCTTCACCACACGGACTGCAGCGGTTCAAGAAGGCGGCTCACCACCACCTTCTCAAGGGCAACTAGGGATGGGCAATAAATGCCAGTCTTGACAGTGATGCCCATATCCAGAGAATGAATACATAATTTAAAAAAAAGCACACCTGCACACAGTAGCTGGAAGTTTCTGCTTTTCTGCAATCCACTGATTCCATTGCAACTCTCATTTTCTGGCCTCCTGGGATGCTGGTAGGTTGTTGTGGGGGCGTGGGCGGGGGAAGAAGGATCAGTACAGGCCAGCAATGCAAATATTGTGTCATGGGGACAAAGGCTTGGAACAGAAGGTGTGGCACCCTGCAGCACGATCGGATCGCAAACATTCACCTCCACTGACACACAGGAAAAGCACCTCCGGGCCATTAGTTCCACCTCAGTTACATCACAGCTTCACTGCCAGAGTCGGGGCCACCGCCAACAATGCAGTTAAACATAAATACAGCAAGCGACGTGAATCAGCTGCTGCTATTCCCAGCGCTGGTGTAGGCGTCCTGTCTATTTATACACGCGAGACTGCGGGTTGTAAGTTCACTCGCTGAGATGTATGCTCACTGCCTTCGTAACTAATGGCCTTCCGCAATTTTAACACAGCGGGAGAAGGTGTACAAACGCTGTTAGGGGGACAGAGCGAGGAGCGGCTTTGTCCACAATGACAGCTTTACAGGCTTGGCCGACAATCGGCACGCTGTCGGGCACAACGATCGAGTTCTATTCACTGACAAACAGTGCAGTGTGACGGGAGAACTGAACCCAACAATCTAATGTTGAGCTGCTGTTAGAACTTCATAGATTAAAAACACAAATGATTAACCCCACTCAAGCAGGATAGTTGTGTGGATTTCAGGGGAACTGTAATGAAACATAGAAGATAGGAGCAGGAGTAGGCCATTCGGCCCCTCAAGCCTGCTCCGCCATTCAATGAGATCATGGCTGATCATCCAAACTCAGTACCCCGTCCCTGCCTTCTCCCCATACCCCTTGATCCCTTTAGCCTTAAGAAATATATCCAACTCCTTCTTGAATATATTTAATGAATTAGCCTCAACTGCCTTCTGTGGTAGAGAATTCCACAGGTTCACCACTCTCTGGGTGAAGAAATTCCTCATCTCTGTCCTAAATGGCTTACCCCTTATCCTTAGACTGTGACCCCTGGTTCTGGACTCCCCAACCGTCAGGAACAGCCTTCCTGCATCTAGTCTGTCTAGTCCTGTTAGAATTGTATAAGTTTCAATGAGATCCCCTCTCATTCTTCTAAAATCCAGCGAGTATAAGCCTAATCGACCCAATCTCTCCTCATACGTCATTCCTGCCATCCTAGGTATCAGTCTGGTGAATCTTCGCTGCACTCCCTCCATGGCAAGAACATCCCTCCTCAGATAAGGCGACCAAAACTGCACACAATACTCAAGGTATGGTCTCACCAAGGCCCTGTGCAACTGCAGCAAGACATCCTTGCTCCTGTACTCGAACCCTCTCGCTACGAAGGCCAACATACCATTTGCCTTCTTAACCGCCTGCTGCACCTGCATGCTTACCTTCAGCAACTGGTGCACAAGGACACCCAGGTCTCTTTGCACTTCCCCTTCTCCCAATCTATTGCCGTTCAGATAATAATCTGTCTTCCTGTTTTTGCCACTAAAGTGGATAACCTCGCATTTATCCACATTATACTGCATCTGCCATGCATCTGCCCAATCACCCAACCTGTCCAAATCATACTGGAGTTTCTCGGCATCCTCCTCACAGCACACACGCCCACCTGAACTGAAGCCAGCTTTAGTGTGCAAACTGTGACAGCTATCTCAGCACAGACCAGGATTGACCCTGCTCTGTGTGACTCAGCACCGCACTAGGTGGTGTCTTTATTTCGTAAATCGTAAGGACAACTTGAATAGGCCGATCCGTAACGGGCATGATATGCTGACTGACAAAAGCTCCTGAGACCATGCCCGCTCCTACACTATATTTATATAAGTTTACACCAGTTAAGGTAGTGATACTTGTTTCACGTTCACGCCTCCATCTACAGTAGGGTGGAATTCTACTCGGGCTACGCTTCGGATTTATCCTTTCTGACTTGGAATCCAGTAAAGGAGAGTTAGAGGGCGAGAGGCAGAAAGCTAAGGGACAGCTGGCAGATAGACTGGGGAGAATCCGCCCCAGCCAGCACAGGAACAACATTTAACAGCAGACTACTGCACCATCCTCAGTATATTTAGCACCAGCCTCGGTATATTTAGCACCAACCTCGGTATATTTAGCACCAACCTCGGTATATTTAGCACCATCCCTGCTGATTGGATGCCGTCACTGCGTTCTAACAGCAACACCCACTCACTGTGCAGTGTCAATCCAACCCACAGGAAGTTGCTCAGATATCACAAACACCCAGCTGTGTATACACCAGGTACAGTACTGGGCTCAGCTGGAGTATTGCAGTCCGACCAGAACTGGACACAGTGCTCAAGGTGGGTCTGACCAGAACTGGACACAGTGCTCAAGGTGGGTCTGACCAGAACTGGACACAGTGCTCAAGGTGGGACTGACCAGAACTGGACACTGTGCTCAAGGTGGGACTGACCAGAATTGGACACAGTGCTCAAGGTGGGTCTGACCAGAACCGGACACAGTGCTCAAGGTGGGTCTGACCAGAACTGGACCCAGTGCTCAAGGTGGGACTGACCAGAACCGGACACAGTGCTCAAGGTGGGTCTGACCAGAACTGGGCACAGTGCTCAAGGTGGGTCTGACCAGAACTGGACACAGTGCTCGAGGTGGGACTGACCAGAACTGGACACAGTGCTCGAGGTGGGACTGACCAGAACTGGGCACAGTGCTCAAGGTGGGTCTGACCAGAACTGGACACAGTGCTCAAGGTGGGACTGACCAGAACCGGACACAGTGCTCAAGGTGGGTCTGACCAGAACTGGACACAGTGCTCAAGGTGGGACTGACCAGAACTGGACACAGTGCTCAAGGTGCGGTCTGACCAGAACTGGACACAGTGCTCAAGGTGGGACTGACCAGAACTGGACACAGTGCTCAAGGTGGGTCTGACCAGAACTGGACCCAGTGCTCAAGGTGGGGCTTGACCAGGACTGGACACAGTGCTCAAGGTGGGTCTGACCAGAACTGGACCCAGTGCTCAAGGTGGGACTGACCAGAACTGGACCCAGTGCTCAAGGTGGGGCTTGACCAGGACTGGACACAGTGCTCAAGGTGGGTCTGACCAGAACTGGACACAGTGCTCAAGGTGGGACTGACCAGAACTGGACACAGTGCTCAAGGTGGGTCTGACCAGAACTGGACACAGTGCTCAAGGTGGGTCTGACCAGAATTGGACACAGTGCTCAAGGTGGGTCTGACCAGAACCGGACACAGTGCTCAAGGTGGGTCTGACCAGAACTGGACACAGTGCTCAAGGTGGGGCTTGACCAGGACTGGACACAGTGCTCAAGGTGGGTCTGACCAGAACTGGACACAGTGCTCAAGGTGGGACTGACCAGAACTGGACACAGTGCTCAAGGTGGGTCTGACCAGAACTGGACCCAGTGCTCAAGGTGGGTCTGACCAGAACGGGACACAGTGCTCAAGGTGGGACTGACCAGAACTGGACACAGTGCTCAAGGTGGGTCTGACCAGAACTGGACACAGTGCTCAAGGTGGGACTGACCAGAACTGGACACAGTGCTCAAGGTGGGTCTGACCAGAACTGGACACAGTGCTCAAGGTGGGTCTGACCAGAACTGGACACAGTGCTCAAGGTGGGTCTGACCAGAACTGGACACAGTGCTCAAGGTGGGTCTGACCAGAACTGGACACAGTGCTCAAGGTGGGTCTGACCAGAACTGGACACAGTGCTCAAGGTGGGTCTGACCAGAACTGGACACAGTGCTCAAGGTGGGTCTGACCAGAACTGGACACAGTGCTCAAGGTGGGTCTGACCAGAACTGGACACAGTGCTCAAGGTGGGTCTGACCAGAACTGGACACAGTGCTCAAGGTGGGTCTGACCAGAACTGGACACAGTGCTCAAGGTGGGTCTGACCAGAACTGGACACAGAGCTCAAGGTGGGTCTGAGCAGGAAACTACAATTTAGTTGTGACTTTCTCTGACTCATATTCTACTGTTTTGAGCGTAGAGCTGAAATCTATCGGCTTTGTTGATTACGGCTCTGCACTGATTGGACTGGTTGAAAGTCAAGTCCACCAAGATTCCTAGGTCTTTTTCGGCCTCCCTTGGCTATGCCAACACGGTTCGCAGAGTACGTGTTGCATATTAGATTCCTGAGTAGATTGAGCCTATACTTTCTGGGGTTTAGAAGAATGAGAGGTGATCTCATTGAAACATATCAGATTAAGAACATAAGAAATAGGAGCAGGAGTCGGCCATTCGAGCCTGCTCCGCTATTCAATGAGATCATTGCTGATCTTCTGCCTCAACTCCATTCACCGGCCCTATCGCCATATCCCTTGATGCCCTTACTAGTCAGAAATCTATCGACTTCTGTTTTTAATATACCCAATGACTGAGTATCCACAGCCCTCTGGGGTAGAGAATTCCAAAGATTCACCACCCTCTGTGTGAAGAAATTTCTTCTCATCTCAGTCCTGAATGGCCTACCCTTTATCCTGAGGCTGTGGCCCCTGGTTCTAGACTCCCCAGCCAAGGGAAACATTCTCCCAGCATCCACCCTATCAAGCCCTGTAATAATTGTGTGCTTCAATGAGATCCCCTCTCATTCTTCTGAATTCAAGAGAATACAGGCCTAGTTTACTCAATCTCTTCTCATACGACAGTCCCGCCATCCCAGGAATCAATCTTGTGAACCTTCGTTGCACTCCCTCTATGGCAAGTATATTCTTTCTTAGGTAAGGAGACCAAAATTGTACACAGTGCTCCAGGTGTGGTCTCACCAAGGCCCTATATAATTGGAGTAAGACTTCTTTACTCCTGTATTCAAATCCTCTTGTAATGAAGGCCAGCATACCATTTGCCTTCCTAATGGCTTGCTGCACCTGCACATTCACTTTCAGTGACTCATGTACAAGGACACCCAGGTCCCTTCGAGCATCTGCATTCCCCAGTCTTTCACCATTTAGGAAATACTCTGCCTTTCTGGTTTTTCTACCAAAGTGGATAACTTCACATTTATCCACATTATATTCCATCTGCCATGTTCTCACCCACTCACTGAGCCTGTCGAGATCCCCTTGAAGCCTCTTCACATCCTCTTCACAACTGACACTGCCACCTAGCTTTGTATCATCAGCAAATTTGGAAATGTTACATTTAGTCCCCTCATCCAAATCATTGATATAGATTGTGAATAGCTGGGGCCCAAGTACCGATCCTTGCGGTACCCCACTAGTCACAGCCTGCCATCCTGAAAAAGACCCGTTTATCCCTACTCTTTGTTTTCTGTCTGTTAACCAATTCTCAAGCTATGCTAGTATATTACCGCCAATTCCATGTGTCCTAATTTTGTTCACCAGCCTCTTGTGTGGGATCTTATCGAAGGCCTTCTGAAAATCCAGATACACCACATCTACCGGTTCCCCTTTGTCTACTCCACTAGTTACATCCTCAAAGAACTCCAATAGGTTTGTCGAACAGGATTTCCCTTCCATAAATCCATGTTGACTCTGCCCAATCTTACTATTAGTTTCTAAGTGCCCAGTTATTGCATCCTTTATAATATGTTCCAGCATTTTCCCAACTAATGATGTGAGGCTAACAGGTCTGTAGTTCCCCGTTTTCTCTCTCCCTCCTTTCTTAAATAGCGGGGTTACATTTGCTATCCTCCAATCTGCAGGAACCGTTCCAGAATCTATAGAATTTTGGAAGATGACAACCAATGCGACCACTATCCCAGTGGCCACCTCTTTCAAAACCCTAGGATGCAGGTCATCCGGTCCTTGGGATTTATTGACTTTTAGTCCCTTTAATTTTGTTAGTACTGTTTTTTTTACTAATAATAATTTCTTTAAGTTCCTCATTCTCGCCACACCCTTGGTTTTCTCGTATTTCTGGGAGGTTTTTTGTGTCTTCCTCCGTGAAGACAGAAACAAAGTATTTATTTAATTTCTCTGCCATTTCCTCATTCCCCATTATAAATTCTCCCGTCTCTGACTGTAAAGGACCTACATTTACCTTCACCAGTCTTTTCCTTTTCACATACCTATAGAAGCTTTTACAACCCGTTTTTATATTTTTCGCTAGTTTGTGCTCCTATTCCATTTTCCTTTTCTTGATCAATTTCTTGGTCCCCCTTTGCTGATTTCTAAAAAGATCCCAATCCTCAGGCTGACCGCTTTCTCTGGCAACTTTATAAGCTTCCTCCTTTGACTTAATACTAGCTTTAATTCTTTTGTTAGCCATGGTTGGATCACTTTTCCTTTTGGGATTTTAAGCCCTAGAGGAATATATGTTTGTTGCAAATTATGAATTATTCCCTTGAATGTTAGCCATTGTATGTCCACCTTCATGCCTTTTAGTGTAGTCTCCCAATCTACCATGGCCAACTTGTCCCTCATACCCTTGTAGTTTCCTCTGTTTAGATTGAAGACCTTAGTTTCAGATTGGACTACATCACTCTCAAACTTAATGTAAAATTCAATCATATTCTGAGGGGGATTGACAGGGTAGCTGCAGGGAGGATGCTTCCCCTGGCTGGAGAATCTATAACCAGGGGGCATAGTCTCAGGATAAGGGGTCGGCCATTTAAGACTGAGATGAGGAGGAATTTCTTCACTCAGAAGGTTGTGAATCTTTGGAATTCTCTGCCCCAGAGGGCTGTGGATGCTGAGTCGTTGAGTATATTCAGGGCTGAGATAGATAGATTTTTGGAATCGAGGGATATGGGGAGCAGGTGGGAAAGTGGAGTTGAGGTTGAAGATCAGCCATGATCTTATTGAATGGCGGAGCAGGCTCGAGGGGCCGAATGGCCGACTCCTGCTCCTAATTCTTATGTTCTTCTTGTGTCCCTACGCATAGCACTCTACAATTATACACACCTGTCCTGCATCTCAGGGGCAGGCAAGGAAAAGATAATCAGTCAGTGTTCCCGCTCCTGATCGTTGTACAGATGAGCCGTGCTGGAAAGTGGGGATATATGGAGAGATTGGGGTTGGCTGCGATTTCCTCCCGCACTCGTATTAATGTCCACATGAAGAGCGGTCATTCGAATGAGGCACTGGACATCATCCAGCACCTATGATAGCGTGCTGCAAAGGGATTCAATTAATGAAGGTCTGTCCTGATGTATTTGCAAGGTCTTTTTGTTCCCTCTTGTGGTTAGAATCGTACAGCATAGAATGAGGCCATTCAGCCCATCGTGCCTGTGCCGGCTCTTTGGTCGAGCTCTCCAATTAGTCCCACTCCCCCTGCTCTTTCCCCAGAGCCCCTCTCATTCTGTGTTTTTTTTTTTACAGTTAGTGGCTATTACAGAGCAGAAGATTAAAGAAAAGGAACAATTGTATTTTGCAATCGGTATGACTACAGATGGATTAGGCTAGAAATAGCAAATGGGAAATCATCACACATTCAGAGGGGGAGAGGGAGCGAGCGGGGGGAGAGAGCGCGCGGGGGGGGGAGAGCGCGCGCGGGGGGGGGGGGAGAGCGCGGGGGGGGGAGAGAGCGCGGGGGGGGGGAGAGAGCGCGGGGGGGGGGGGAGAGAGCGCGCGGGGGGGGAGAGAGAGCGCGGGGGGAGAGCGCGCGCGGGGGGGGAGAGAGCGCGCGGGGGGGAGAGAGCGCGCGCGGGGGGGAGAGAGCGCGCGGGGGGGAGAGAGCGCGCGGGGGGGAGAGAGAGCGCGGGGGGGAGAGAGAGCGCGGGGGGGAGAGAGAGCGCGGGGGGGAGAGAGAGCGCGGGGGGGAGAGAGAGCGCGGGGGGGAGAGAGAGCGCGGGGGGGAGAGAGAGCGCGGGGGGGAGAGAGAGCGCGGGGGGGAGAGAGAGCGCGGGGGGGAGAGAGAGCGCGGGGGGGAGAGAGAGCGCGGGGGGGAGAGAGAGCGCGGGGGGGAGAGAGAGCGCGGGGGGGAGAGAGAGCGCGGGGGGGAGAGAGAGCGCGGGGGGGGAGAGAGAGGCGCGGGGGGGGGAGAGAGCGCGGGGGGGGAGAGAGCGCGGGGGGGGGAGAGAGCGCGGGGGGGGGAGAGAGCGCGGGGGGGGGAGAGAGCGCGGGGGGGGGAGAGAGCGCGGGGGGGGGAGAGAGCGCGGGGGGGGGAGAGAGCGAGAGCGCGGGGGGAGCGCGGGGGGGGGGGGAGAGCGCGGGGGGGGGAGAGAGCGCGGGGGGGGAGAGAGCGCGGGGGGGGGAGAGAGCGCGCGGGGGGGGGGAGAGAGCGCGGGGGGGGGAGAGAGCGCGGGGGGGGGGAGAGAGCGCGGGGGGGGGAGAGAGCGCGGGGGGGGGGAGAGAGCGCGGGGGGGGAGAGAGCGCGGGGGGGGAGAGAGCGCGGGGGGGGGAGAGAGCGCGGGGGGGGGAGAGAGCGCGGGGGGGGGAGAGAGCGCGGGGGGGGAGAGAGCGCGGGGGGAGAGAGAGCGCGGGGGGGAGAGAGAGCGCGGGGGGGAGAGAGAGCGCGGGGGGGGAGAGAGAGCGCGGGGGGGAGAGAGAGCGCGGGGGGGAGAGAGAGCGCGGGGGGAGAGAGAGCGCGGGGGGAGAGAGAGCGCGGGGGGGAGAGAGAGCGCGGGGTGAGAGAGAGCGCGGGGGGAGAGAGAGCGCGGGGGGGAGAGAGAGCGCGGGGGGGAGAGAGAGCGCGGGGGGGAGAGAGAGCGCGGGGGGGAGAGAGAGCGCGGGGGGGAGAGAGAGCGCGGGGGGGGAGAGAGAGCGCGGGGGGAGAGAGAGCGCGGGGGGGAGAGAGAGCGCGGGGGGAGAGAGAGCGCGGGGGGGAGAGAGAGCGCGGGGGGGAGAGAGAGCGCGGGGGGGAGAGAGAGCGCGGGGGGGAGAGAGAGCGCGGGGGGAGAGAGAGCGCGGGGGGGGAGAGAGAGCGCGGGGGGGAGAGAGAGCGCGGGGGGGGAGAGAGAGCGCGGGGGGGAGAGAGAGCGCGGGGGGGAGAGAGAGCGCGGGGGGGAGAGAGAGCGCGGGGGGGAGAGAGAGCGCGGGGGGGGGAGAGAGCGCGGGGGGGGAGAGAGCGCGGGGGGGGAGAGAGCGCGGGGGGGGGGAGAGAGCGCGGGGGGGGAGAGAGCGCGGGGGGGGGAGAGAGCGCGGGGGGGGGAGAGAGCGCGGGGGGGAGAGAGCGAAGCGCGGGGGAGCGCGGGGGGGGGAGAGCGCGGGGGGGGGGAGAGAGCGCGGGGGGGGAGAGCGCGGGGGGGGGAGAGAGCGCGCGGGGGGGGGAGAGAGCGCGGGGGGGGGAGAGAGCGCGGGGGGGGGAGAGAGCGCGGGGGGGGGAGAGAGCGCGGGGGGGGAGAGAGCGCGGGGGGGAGAGAGCGCGGGGGGGGGAGAGAGCGCGGGGGGGGGAGAGAGCGCGGGGGGGGGAGAGAGCGCGGGGGGGGAGAGAGCGCGGGGGGGGAGAGCGGGGAGAGCGGGGGGAGAGAGCGCGGGGGGGAGAGAGAGCGCGGGGGGAGAGAGAGCGCGGGGGGGAGAGAGAGCGCGGGGGGGAGAGAGAGCGCGGGGGGGAGAGAGAGCGCGGGGGGGAGAGAGAGCGCGGGGGGGAGAGAGAGCGCGGGGGGGAGAGAGAGCGCGGGGGGGAGAGAGAGCGCGGGGGGGAGAGAGAGCGCGGGGGGGAGAGAGAGCGCGGGGGGAGAGAGAGCGCGGGGGGGAGAGAGAGCGCGGGGGGAGAGAGAGCGCGGGGGGGAGAGAGAGCGCGGGGGGAGAGAGCGCGGGGGAGAGAGAGCGCGGGGGGAGAGAGAGCGCGGGGGGGAGAGAGAGCGCGGGGGGAGAGAGAGCGCGGGGGGGAGAGAGAGCGCGGGGGGAGAGAGAGCGCGGGGGAGAGAGAGCGCGGGGGGGAGAGAGAGCGCGGGGGGGAGAGAGAGCGCGGGGGGGAGAGAGCGCGGGGGGAGAGAGAGCGCGGGGGGGAGAGAGAGCGCGGGGGGGAGAGAGAGCGCGGGGGGGAGAGAGAGCGCGGGGGGGAGAGAGAGCGCGGGGGGGAGAGAGAGCGCGGGGGGGAGAGAGAGCGCGGGGGGGAGAGAGCGCGGGGGGGAGAGAGAGCGCGGGGGGGGAGAGAGAGCGCGGGGGGAGAGAGAGCGCGGGGGGAGAGAGAGCGCGGGGGGGAGAGAGAGCGCGGGGGGGAGAGAGAGCGCGGGGGGGAGAGAGAGCGCGGGGGGGAGAGAGAGCGCGGGGGGGAGAGAGAGCGCGGGGGGGGAGAGAGAGCGCGGGGGGGAGAGAGAGCGCGGGGGGGAGAGAGAGCGCGGGGGGGAGAGAGAGCGCGGGGGGGAGAGAGAGCGCGGGGGGGAGAGAGAGCGCGGGGGGGAGAGAGAGCGCGGGGGGGAGAGAGAGCGCGGGGGGGAGAGAGAGCGCGGGGGGGAGAGAGAGCGCGGGGGGGAGAGAGAGCGCGGGGGGGAGAGGAGAGCGCGGGGGGAGAGAGAGCGCGGGGGGAGAGAGAGCGCGGGGGGGAGAGAGAGCGCGGGGGGGAGAGAGAGCGCGGGGGGAGAGAGAGCGCGGGGGGGAGAGAGAGCGCGGGGGGGAGAGAGAGCGCGGGGGGGAGAGAGAGCGCGGGGGGGAGAGAGAGCGCGGGGGGGAGAGAGAGCGCGGGGGGGAGAGAGAGCGCGGGGGGGAGAGAGAGCGCGGGGGGAGAGAGAGCGCGGGGGGGAGAGAGAGCGCGGGGGGGGAGAGAGAGCGCGGGGGGGGAGAGGAGCGCGGGGGGGAGAGAGCGCGGGGGGGGGAGAGAGCGCGGGGGGGGAGAGAGCGCGGGGGGGGAGAGAGCGCGGGGGGGGAGAGAGCGCGGGGGGGGGAGAGAGCGCGGGGGGGGAGAGAGAGCGCGGGGGGGGAGAGAGCGCGGGGGGGGGAGAGAGCGCGGGGGGGGAGAGAGCGCGGGGGGGGGAGAGAGCGCGGGGGGGGGAGAGAGCGCGGGGGGGAGAGAGAGCGCGGGGGGGGAGAGAGAGCGCGGGGGGGGGAGAGAGCGCGGGGGGGGAGAGAGCGCGGGGGGGGGAGAGAGCGCGGGGGGGGAGAGAGCGCGGGGGGGGAGAGAGCGCGGGGGGGAGAGAGCGCGGGGGGGGAGAGAGCGCGGGGGGGGAGAGAGCGCGGGGGGGGGGAGAGAGCGCGGGGGGGGAGAGAGCGCGGGGGGGGAGAGAGCGCGGGGGGGGGAGAGAGCGCGGGGGGGGGAGAGAGCGCGGGGGGGGGAGAGAGCGCGGGGGGGGGGAAGAGAGCGCGGGGGGGGAGAGAGCGCGGGGGGGAGAGAGAGCGCGGGGGGGAGAGAGAGCGCGGGGGGGAGAGAGAGCGCGGGGGGGAGAGAGAGCGCGGGGGGGAGAGAGAGCGCGGGGGAGAGAGAGCGCGGGGGGAGAGAGAGCGCGGGGGGAGAGAGAGCGCGGGGGGAGAGAGAGCGCGGGGGGGAGAGAGAGCGCGGGGGGAGAGAGAGCGCGGGGGGAGAGAGAGCGCGGGGGGGAGAGAGAGCGCGGGGGGGGAGAGAGAGCGCGGGGGGGAGAGAGAGCGCGGGGGGAGAGAGAGCGCGGGGGGAGAGAGAGCGCGGGGGGAGAGAGAGCGCGGGGGGAGAGAGAGCGCGGGGGGGAGAGAGAGCGCGGGAGCGGGGGGAGAGAGAGCGCGGGGGGGAGAGAGAGCGCGGGGGGAGAGAGCGCGGGGGGAGAGAGAGCGCGGGGGGAGAGAGAGCGCGGGGGGAGAGAGAGCGCGGGGGGGAGAGAGAGCGCGGGGGGGAGAGAGAGCGCGGGGGGAGAGAGAGCGCGGGGGGAGAGAGAGCGCGGGGGGGAGAGAGAGCGCGGGGGGGAGAGAGAGCGCGGGGGGGAGAGAGAGCGCGGGGGGGAGAGAGAGCGCGGGGGGGAGAGAGAGCGCGGGGGGGAGAGAGAGCGCGGGGGGAGAGAGAGCGCGGGGGGGAGAGAGAGCGCGGGGGGAGAGAGAGCGCGGGGGGGAGAGAGCGCGGGGGGGGAGAGAGAGCGCGGGGGGAGAGAGAGCGCGGGGGGAGAGAGAGCGCGGGGGGGAGAGAGAGCGCGGGGGGGAGAGAGAGCGCGGGGGGGAGAGAGAGCGCGGGGGGGGAGAGAGAGCGCGGGGGGGAGAGAGAGCGCGGGGGGGAGAGAGAGCGCGGGGGGGAGAGAGAGCGCGGGGGGAGAGAGAGCGCGGGGGGGGAGAGAGAGCGCGGGGGGGAGAGAGAGCGCGGGGGGGAGAGAGAGCGCGGGGGGGAGAGAGAGCGCGGGGGGGAGAGAGAGCGCGGGGGGAGAGAGAGCGCGGGGGGGAGAGAGAGCGCGGGGGGGAGAGAGAGCGCGGGGGGAGAGAGAGCGCGGGGGGGGAGAGAGAGCGCGGGGGGGAGAGAGAGCGCGGGGGGGAGAGAGAGCGCGGGGGGGAGAGAGAGCGCGGGGGGGAGAGAGAGCGCGGGGGGGAGAGAGAGCGCGGGGGGGAGAGAGAGCGCGGGGGGGGAGAGAGAGCGCGGGGGGGAGAGAGAGCGCGGGGGGGAGAGAGAGCGCGGGGGGGAGAGAGAGCGCGGGGGGGAGAGAGAGCGCGGGGGGGAGAGAGAGCGCGGGGGGAGAGAGAGCGCGGGGGGGGGGAGAGAGAGCGCGGGGGGAGAGAGAGCGCGGGGGGGAGAGAGAGCGCGGGGGGGAGAGAGAGCGCGGGGGGAGAGAGAGCGCGGGGGGGAGAGAGAGCGCGGGGGGGAGAGAGAGCGCGGGGGGGGAGAGAGAGCGCGGGGGGGAGAGAGAGCGCGGGGGGGGAGAGAGCGAGAGCGCGGGGGGAGCGCGGG